>NC_045437.1:61632175-61929970 GCF_002776525.5 Piliocolobus tephrosceles
AAATAAAATAAAATAAAATAAAATAAAATAAAATAAAATAAAATAAAATAAAATAATAAAATAAATAAAAATAAAGGGAGCTTTACCTGAGTGTCAGAGAAACAACAGACATGAAAGAATGTCTGGAAAACTGTAGGATACATGGACTATAGAAGGGTAAGTGGTGTGGGGCAGAGGGTACCAGGGTGTTTGTGTAGGATGAACAATAATGAAAGAATCTTTAAAAGCATAGTAAAAAAGATACGGTAGAAAATCTGAAGGCAGCATAAGTTATGCAAAGCCTTGTACTCCAGGTTGAAAATTTTGAGACCTTTATTGTAGGCTAGATCAGAGCAACAGAATAGCTTGAACTAGCACATAACATGTAAATCAATGGTTTCAAAATACCTATATAAAGCAGCTAAAGAACAGAATACAGTTTATAGAAAAATGGTGAATTATATGATGTAAATAATAGAGTAATTCAGATTCAAGATCTCTCCTCTCCATCATGGGATGGATTTGTTAACAGAGGCCTCAGGTTGGTAGCGTTCTACATTGATTTTTTAAATGGTGTTGCAACACAGTATTTTCTCTCATTTTCTGTGAGTAAAGAAGATGCTTTGGAGAGCCATCACATGAGCAATATACTCAATGGCTGCTATTCTGAACCTATGTTTTTCAAATTCCAGCATAGATATGAATTACCTGGGGTTCTTGTTGAAGTTCAGATTCTAATTCACAGGTCAGGAGGGCCATAAGATTCTGTTTTCTTATGAACTTACAAGTGATTTAGCTGAAGTAATTAGGTCTATAAGTGATTTGAGCTACTGATCCATGGATTACACTTAGTGTAGTTCTAGCCTATGCCTTCACACAATGAGACTGGCTGACATAGCATTGACATTCTCACTAGTATATCGCTCAATCAGTCAACCAGAGGAAAAATCTAGCACTAGTTATTAAAGATAGCTAAAATAAATCAATTGACCACCCTTTGATCATCTTGGTTCAACAGATACAATTGAGTAAAGAAAGAAATCTCCGGGATAGTTTTATGAACACCACACAAAAATATGCACTCTCTCTCTCTCTCTCTCACACACACACACCCCTATGCACATGCACACACACACACACAAGTGCATGCACATACACCACATACACACAGATGTAAATTCATGTTCTACTACATATGACCTTAGGATGAATGAAGAACAGTCCAGCAAATAAATTTAAATTTTTAAAATTCTGTTTTTATTACTCATGTGTAAATTTATTTATAAATATTAACTCTCTAGTATTTACTTATATCTATCAACCTCCACCTGTCATGATTGGTTACTTTTACGTGTCAACTTGACCAGACCATAGCCCCTAGATATTAGGTCAAACAATATTCTGGATGTTTCCACAAGCATGTGTTTGGATGAGATTAACATTTATGTTGGTGGACTTTAAGTAAACAAAATTGCCTTACTAATGTGGATGGGCGTTGTCCAATCAACTTAGGGCCTGAAAAGAACAAAAGATAAACCTCTCCCAAGTAAGACGGAATTCTGCCAGCAGACAATTTTTGTACTTGAACTGTGATACTGGTCAGTTCCCTGGTCTCCAGCCTGACAGCCTACACTGAAGATGTTGAATATCATAATAGTATAAGCCAATTCTTTAAAACAAAATTTCTATATATACACACATCCTATTGACTCTATTTCTTTGGAGAACCCTGACTAATAGAGCTGCCTATGAAAAACTAGGCTTTATTATGGGTCTTTTTACACTTCTAGCCATTGAAGGTTGGGATTTTTAATTTTTATTCTTAGGTTTAGCCTTTGAACACAGCTCAGAGCCAGTCTTTGAATGTAGGGATTATAAATGAGCTTTAAATCAGGGCTCACTGAATCACCACATAATCAACTTGATTGGTTCTTGAATGCTGTATCAGTCCATTCTCACAGTGCTATAAAGACACTGCCTGAGATTGGGTAATTTATAAATAAAGGCAATTTAATTGACTCACAGTTCCGCATGGCTAGGGAGGCCTCAGGAAACTTACAACCATGGCAGAAGACGAAGGGGAAGCAAGGCACACCTTACGTGGCAGATGGCATGAGAGACAGCCAGCAAAGGGGGAATTGCCACACTTTAAAAACCATCAGATCTCATGAGAAATCCCCATCAAAAGAACAGCATGGGAGAAACTGCCCCCATGATCCAATCACCTCCCACCAGGTCTCTCCCTTGACAGATGGGGATTACAATTCAAGATAAGATGTGAGTGGGGACAAAGAGCCAAACCACATCAGATGCCTAGGTCCTAGACTCTTGGATTGTTCCTGGCTGATCAAGTCCCTGCTAAGTAGCCCCACCCTCCCCACCCTCTTAGAGGGACAGCAATTTCCCCTTCTTTTTTTTTTTTTTTTTTTTGGAGATGGAGTCTCATTCTGTCACCCAGGGTAGAGTGCAGTGGCATAATCTCGGCTCATTTCAACCTCCGTCTCCTGGGTTCAAGCAATTCTCCTACCTTAGCCTCCTGAGTAGCTGGTATTACAGGCACCCACCACCATGCCCAGCTAATTTTTGCATTTTTAATAGAGACGGGGTTTCACCACGTTGGCCAGACTGGTCTCAAACTCTTGACCTCAGGTGATCCGCCTGCCTTGGTCTCCCAAAGTTCTGGGATTAGAGGTGCGAGCCACCGCACCCAGTCAATTCCCCCTCTTAAGGTCTAGTCCCATGTGACTGCAGGCAGCTGACAGGTCTATTTTCCTGTCTCTTGAGCTTCTGTTTTTTACCCTGATCTTGTGCTCATTTTCAACCTTTGTCTAGAGGTGCTTGTATCCTGCTTGTCATTTGTTCTCCTAGACTGATCTATCAGATGTGGAACAATCTGAGATCAGTTGAAGAATTTTGGCCTAAGTTATATTTTCTGGCAGCTGGACTCATTCTAACTCTTCAGGCCTCTATGTCCTAGTCAATCCTTAAGTACCCAAACCCTACTTTTATCAAGCAAACATACCATATATCCCATCTGACTCCTGCCTATTCGCTGGCCTCCTCTATCATCAGTTCTCTCACCTGCAACACAAAATTCACCCCACCCCACAAATGCACCTTACACTGTAGCTCCCATGATTCTAACCCTTCTTTACATGTTCTGGGTCCTTTTGTCAACCCATTCCTTGACATGCTACCCACTCTGCCTGGCATAATCTTCTTTTATTGCCTGACAATATCCTACTGAGCCTTTAAGAACCTGCTTAAGGGCCGGGCACGGTGGCTCAAGCCTGTAATCCCAGCACTTTGGGAGGCCGAGAAGGGCGGATCACGAGGTCAGGAGATCGAGACCATCCTGGCTAACACAGTGAAACCCCGTCTCTACTAAAAATACAAAAACTAGCTGGGCGAGGTGGCAGGCGCCTGTAGTCTCAGCTACTCGGGAGGCTGAGGCAGGAGAATGGCGTAAACCCGGGAGGCGGAGCTTGCAGTGAGCTGAGATCCGGCCACTGCACTCCAGTCCGGGCGACAGAGCAAGACTCCGCCTCAAAAAAAAAAAAGAACCTGCTTAAATGTTACTATGCTCTGAGGTCATCAGTGACCCTTCTAGTTAAGTCATTTTTCCCTCCAGCATTTTGTTTATATCTCTTTAGATCATGAACTTTAGTAGTGTTACCTGTGTTTTTCTCCATGCTGACTCCCTTGAGGGCAGGAACTGATTCTTACTTATTTTTGTGACCCAAGGAGCTAGCATAGTACTCATCACATGGAAGAGCTTAATTCTCTTCTTGATTCAATTATTGTCTAGTAATGCCGGGCATTGTTCAGATTGCAGGCAGAGAATGTTTTGTGTTCTGTCAACAACCATCAACCTGGAACAAGTCATTCTGACATTAAATTAAGTTATTTTTCTTCCAGGTATCAATTTTACATGTAAACTTGGCTACACACCAGAACTCAACTGGATTATAAACAAAGATGTCAAGGAAAATGATTTATCCTAGAAGTTATCTTGAGAGACAGAAACAGCAACAACTAGAAAAAAAATCCGATAAGCTTATCTCCCATATAAAATCGAAAGCTGAAAAATAATTGGAAAGCCATAAAATCTACATGTATTCCACTATGTAGCAATTTTTACTCTATTCTTCTATACATGCAATGTTTTGCTTTTTCAACTAAATTTTAGGCTGCCAGAGAAATCCTTACTCCTAAGTTTTGGTTTCAGGACTTGCCTGCTCATCCAGGACGGGAGCCATGCCTAAGCGTCCTTTCTTCCTCCCAAGCTCCTCATAGAGGGGCTGCTTACCGTACATGAGGCCCTCCTTAACATTTGTATATTGACAAACTGACAAAGTCAAATCTGAAGTCACTTGTGTAGCCATAGGAAATTGTGATTCTCTTGCCTCTTTATTTTTAAAAATTATCACCTGGATTTTATTGTTGAAAAAATTGCTCAAGTAAAATACAGATCAAAATTTTCTAATTCAGAATAAATTGTCTACTTTCCTAGAAGGTAGGGGCTCAACCAGAAACAGTAAAGTTCATAAGCTTGACAGATAAAGTTTAGTCAGTTTCGTTAAGAGAGGTTTCAGCTAGGAGGGGCATTTTATACTAAATGACCCTTATAATTAGCTTACTCGCAATAAGGTTTGGGGATTTTACAATCCCTCAGGTTTTTACCTGAGTTCATATAAAATGCTAAAGACGCTAATATGATAGCTACTTTACAAAGGTGTCTCCTTTCAATGAATCATGTCTCCCATGTTCATGCCCTTTTGTAGTTATCTCCTCTTGAACCAGGGATAGCTCTGTGACTCACTTAATAGAATGTGGAGGGAATAGCATTGCCTGACTTCTGACATTTGGTTAAAAAAAACAGCAACCTTGAGTTGCTGCCTGAGAAAGCTGAGCACATTGAGACCACAAGCTGAGAAGGGCATGTGTAGACACTCAAGTCAACAGCTTCAGCTAAGCTCGATTGTTCAGTTATACTCACCCAGGTACCAGACCTGTGAATGTAGAAACTATCTCGGCATCTAGCGCAGTCAAGCCTTCAGATGGCTCCAGCCATAGCTGACAACTGAAGGTGACCACATGGGAGACCTCCAAGCAAGAGCTAAGAGATAATATCAAATTATTGTGTGAAGGTACTAAGTTTTGAGGTGGTTTGTTATGCAGCAATAAATAACTAAAACACTATAATCAGGCGGAAGTAGACTAATTCAGAAACAAAGCCCTGATATAAGATTTCAAATCATTAACACCTATATGCATGATAAGCTAAAAAAAACTCTTCCTCCATTAAGATCTAGGTCTTTTGCCTCCCAAAAGAGAAAACTATACTTGAATATGCTTTTCAAATAAGATTTAACCTACCATCAGTCTGGTTTTGCTTAAGTTTATGGCTACTTGTCACTGCATAGTAACAAATTTTACTTGTTTTATCACTTGAAGCAATAAAGCAGAACACACTGTCCCCTGAAACTGCAGAAAAACAGTTAATGGGATGAGATGACCACCATCTCCTTCCAGGCAGTGAGTCAGAGCAATGGGAATTGTTGCCTTGCTTCTGATAGTGGCTGATTCAGCAGGTGCATTTCTCTCCCTTTGTCTTTGCTTCTGTAAACTAGCTCAAGAAAATGATGGGGCCAATAGCATGATGGTGCTGCTGGGAGGTGAAGACAGGAAGTGAGGGTGTGTCGGTAGAGTGTCACTTTGTCTCTCTGCTTGAGAAAGCTTATGATCACACTTACCCAGCAGTGATAGAGCAACTGTGCTTTTCAGGAAGTTGCCCGGAAGGTTCACTCATTCCACCAGGTAAAGTTGTCAGTAATCATAGTAGAATTATGCTAATAATCTTAATGGCAACTAAAAAGGTACAATTAGAGACTGAGGAGGAGAAAATTTCATGTGTATACATGGTTATGCCAAAGATCTCATTAACTGAGTTAAAAGACAGAGGCCTGGGCTTCCAGGTGCTTGCTGCCTTTATTTTTGGTCACTCCGGGGTGCTGTTCCTGCATAGCAGCCCTGTGTCAAACTGAGATCACATTGCTCCTTTCCCATGGAATTGCTACAATCAGAAAGTCAAACTTGTTTTCTTGTATGAAACTGATGTGATCATGTATTATCTTGTTTCCCTCTCTCTCCCTTCTTGTTCTTACTTCTGGATCCCCAGGTCTAAGTTCAAGGCCTGGCACACACAGGTATTTAATAAATATTTATTAGAAATGAAGACACTGAAATTGACACAAAATGAGCCAGATTAGATGAGCAGGTCAGGAAATCCATATTTTACACATACATGTATATGTGTGTGTATATATATAATGTGTATTGTATATAATATTTTTACGTATCCATACCTATTGTTCTTCCATCTCTGAGGATTGTGTAGGGGCTCCTTTAGAGCCAAGCAAGATCTTGTCCAGTCCTTGATTGACCAGCCTTGCCTGGGGTATTTTATCCTTCAGACTTATTTCAGCCAGAACCTGAGCCAAAGTGAACCAAGCCCCCTCTTTTGGAGTCTAGAGTTGGCCTTGCTGCCTTATGTATGAGAAGCCCCCACATTTTCCCAAAGATACATGGCTTTTCCCTAAATTAGGCATTTTCTAACAGTCTTAACAATGAAGGCCTTTCTCCAAGAGCAGTGTCATATGGAATCCTAAATATAAATACCTCAATGCAGGGCTGCCCTGGCTAAAGCAGAAATGGGAAGCCAAGGCTATGTCTGCTCAGCCTCTCAGACCCTCTGAGATAATTCTGAAGAACCATGAAAAAATAATAAATAAATATCTTAAAACCAGCAGCCTAGTTCAGGAAACCAGCAGTTTCTTTAAAAAAAAATAATAATAATAAGTGAACTTCGGTTCTTGACACTGAGATTTAGACTCAATCTCTGACCCCAGGCCATTTGGTTGGGGCCAGAACCCTCTGCCCAGATTTTGCCAGACCTCCTCTTCTGTGCCTGAGTTCTCAGACCCTTAAATCCACAGCAGCTGCTTCCACCCTCAAGCTGCAGCCCCAGAACCCATCTCCTTGTGACTGTCACCATTACACTGCTTCCTGCTGCAACATTCTGCTCACCACATCCAATTCCTTGGATGGTGACACCAGCACGGACCAACCCTGATTTTGCCACATATTTTAGACACGGCACTTTTCACCCTCTGCATTAGTTTTCTATTGCTACCTTAAAAATTATCACAAATTTAGTAGCTTAGAGCAAAACACACTTATCATGTCATCATCACCATGCATTAGGAGCCTGACTTTATTTCCCTGGGTCCTCTGCTCAGAGACTCATATGGCTCAAATTAAAGTACCAGCTATGTAGCTGAATCCTTACTAGGAGGGTCAACTAGGAAAAGAGCTGCTTCAGAGTTCCCTCAGATTGTCAGCAGAATTAATTTCCTCGAGGCTCTAGGACTAAGGTTCCAATATCTTGCCAAGGACCACTCTCAGCTACCAGAAGCCACTCTCAGGTTCTTACCATATGACCTTCTCCATTTCAGCAATGAATCCCTCTCATACTTCAAATGTCTCTGACTGCCTCTTCCGCTACCAGCTAGAGAAAACTCACTTCTTTTACAGGGCTCATGTGATGAAATTAGGCCCACCCAGATAATCCCACTATCTTAAGGTCAACCGTTCCATATCCTTAATACATTGCAAAATCCCTTTTGCTGTGGAACATGACATAGTCATGGGAGAAACACAAGGAGGCAGAGATCACAAGGACATCTCGAAATCCTGCCTACCATAGCTTCTCATGAGCACACTCCATGTATTCCCACTGTTCCTCTATATTGGTCTGGATAAGTTCATTGCTGCACAACTAAACTTTGAAATCTCGGTGAGTTAGTGGAATCCAGGTTTTCTTCTTTCTCACATCAGAGTTTTCCTGAGTTAGCAGGGACTCTGCTCAACACTGCACTCTAGAAACTTAGGTTCCTTCAGTCTAGTAACTCTTATTCCTCAGGGCTCCAGAGCCTTCCACTGAATCTTTTGTATTCTGCTGGCAGATGAGAGAAGAGAGAGCATGAAAGATTCTGAGGGAACTTATGGGCCAGGCCCAGATGTAACCTTCCTGACTCCCACCCATGCCCCATTGACCAGAACTAGTCACGTAGTTGTTGCAAATCTAAGAAAGTCTGGGAAATGCACAGTTGTACCAAGAAGAACAGAAAAATGCTTGGTGAAATTAAGTTCCCTCTGTGACTATATCCCTATGCTTCTGGTAGGGTCTAGCATGCTCCCTGAACTTGAGAGAGGACAAATAATTACCTTTCTTTGATGCAAACCCTATCCTCCCACCTCAAAATGGGTCAATTTCTGAATTGTTCAGTTGCAAATACAGATCTTAAACTTATGACAGTGCCAAGATGTCTGTCTGCTGAAGCTGATGTTATTCTTTAAATAATTTTAGGGTTCAAGTATCAAACCTTTACATCAAAGCACACAAACTTTATTCTCATCACAAGTAGAAGATTGGCAATTAATGTGTAATAAATCTGAGAATTTTTTAAAAACATGTGGTGTAAGACAAAGGGGAATACATATATGCACGTATACATTGTATGTAGTTCAGCCAGATCCATTCCTTTTCTTATTATCAAGTACATTTCTGCTTATTTCCAAGAATGCCTTCTGAAGCCTTTTCTTCAGATACTTTCTGATGTGATTGAGATCTGTTTTAGGAGCTGCCAGAAAACAACTTGTCATTTTTGGAGAGTTATAGTTGCTGTGCTGGGTCAAGAAGAACATACATTCCAATTATGAGCAAGAGCTAAGGGCAGTTTTAAATCTCACCTTGAGAAAGAAAATGCTTCTCTTATTTCCTGCTTTAAAAGATATTGGAGGTAAAACATTAAAAAGATGCTGGAAGCCCTTGAAATACCTGGGACTTGATACATCCAAGGTTGTAAACATCATGAAGTCTTTACATTCATATTTCAAGGGATTAATTAGGCTGCTATTTATGTAAACATCACTTTTCACATTAGTCTTTGTTGATTTACCAGCTGTCCACTTGTCCTGTTTTTGTTTGTTTGTTTGTTTGTTTGTTTGCGATGAAGTCTTGTTCTGTAGCCTAGGCTAGAGTGCGGTAGCACGATCTTGGCTCACTGCAACCTCCGCTTGCAGGGTTCAAGCAATTCTCCTGTCTCAGGCTCCTGAATAGCTGGAATTATAGGCACGTGCTACTGCATCTAGCTATTTTTTTGTAATTTTTAGTAGAGACGGGGTTTCATCATGTTAGCCAGGCTGGACTTGAAGTCCCAACCTCAGGTAATCCACCCACCTTGGCCTCCCAAAGTGCTAGTATTACAGGCATGAGCCACCACACCCAGCCTCACTTGTCCTATTTAATTTTGCTATTCATTGAGTTGCTATGGAGATTTTCATGAGTGCTTAACCAGTTCCCAGAGCTTTGATTGCTTTTCAAATTACAGCCCATTGGCATGAAGCAAAGACTTGAAGGCAGAAAACCAAAGAGACTAAGAACCTCCAAGTCACTTTGGTGTGATGAAAACATGGGGTCAGAGATGTCAAGAGGAGCAAGTAGAAGCCTTCATGGAAGCAGGTAGAGATTTGTGGGCAGGGTACTTTTTGTCATTGTTCAAAGGTTTCATCTGTGGTTCCTCTGTAAGGTTTAAAAAAATAATTTCAAAGCAGACTCTTTTACTATATGCAGTTTATACTCAGGTTGCAGCAACATACTACAATTCCTTCGGTACCTCGGATCTCCCAATACCAGAAATTTGAGGAGACTGTCTAGAAATAAAACTCTGAAACACCATGTCTCTGTGAGTTGTTCTTACCATCATTTCCTATAAGGTCACTGAAAAATGCTGTTCAGTCTTTATATCCAACCCACCCAGCCCATTACATATAGGGCAATAGAGAAAACCAAAGCTTAAGCAGAATATATATGCTTAACAGACACAGTGTAACTTTTAAACACTGAATTTTAAAGAAGGTAAAATACAATGGCTGATACTCCACTGAGGATGACTCACATCAAATTTGTTTTGGGATATGATCTATTTATAAGCTGTTATTGCATTAACCCTAGTTTTGTTTAGAAATGGATATCTCCAGGTTGCCACAGTCTACAGATTAACTTCTGTTAAACATGAAACAGATGCTCTGAGCTAGCAAGCCAGGAAATTATTCAGGTCTCCTCTTGCCGTTTCTTTTTGAATTCAGGTAACTCTTCTTGAGACCCTCAATGAAAGACTATAAGGGTAATAACCAGGCTTCTATTATCATTGCTGATGATAAAGAAACCACAAATGAAATATATTCACCCAGATGCTCAGGATGTACTACTGATCTAGATGCATTACATTTTATTTGGTTTCATTTATTTTTATAGGGCTATCCACCAAAATGATAAAAGGAAGAGACAGGCAGCTTAATGGCATTGGTTATTTGTATACGATGAAAAAATTGTTATTATCCAGCTGTGTAATCTTTATGGAAGAAGCATGCAGAGGGCAAAGTCTACCAAAGTTCAGGGGCTTCAAAACAAACCGACTGTCTAGGTTGTAAATTGCCTATTGACCTCACATTGCTAAATGGCTTTTTAGTGGAGATCAGCTCTCTGAATCCAGGATGCGGCACTGCAAGTTACAAGCTCCAGGCTGCCATGAACTCTTCAGGATGCTGAGGAAGAAGTGCATTCCTACAGACATTAGAGGTCAAAAGAAAATTGCAGTCATTGACTATTCTTGTGTCTGTGCCCCTTTCCACAACAGGTAAACATTTTGATACCAGTTTTTTTTTTTTTCTTTCTAGTCAAAAACCCCCCCCCCCCCCATAACCCACCCTTTTTCCACTCCCTCCCCCATCCCTCTATTTATTTTGCTTATTTTGCTCATTTAGATAGGATGGGTTTGGAGTACTTGGGCTAGTCAACTAATACAGCAGGGGATGACAGTTGACACATCAGTTTACTCTTAGACAAAGGATAAGCACTAATAAAAGTAACTGCAAAGCACTATAAAAACACAACATGATCCAAATGCTGAGTCCCCTCAAAATGATGATCTAATCATAAGGGAAGCAAAAGAAGCTTCTGTCATTGCAGGGAAAAGGCCCCAGCAAGAGCATTCTAAAGCTTTAAAATTATGAATAAGCTTTCATATGTCTCTGCTTACAGCTTTGTTAACCAAAAGGTAGAAAGCCAAAATTGCATGTTTGTATAACTTGTATTTAGTACTTCACTAAAATTCAAAAACCAATGCAAAAGTAGAAGGAGGGCAAGAGTGTGTTTTCCTAAGCTGCCACATAGCCACTTAGGGTTCTCCCAACTCTAGGATCCTCTCAGCACAAAATTTACAATGTTTTCAACTCCGAGGAAGGGACCAGGGTAAGGCAGAACTGAGGTAAAGAGGAGAGAATCCAGGGTCAGGGTTCTCCACCCCAGGTTCTGAAATTGCTAGAAGTGGAGGGGAATCTGATGTTCTGCCCCAAATGCAACTTACAAGACTAAGAAATATACTTGTGGTCAACCACAAGCCAAATATTTCTTTGTGACCAAAGCCTAACCCCTTTCTCAAGTCCACAGCATTGTAGATATAGTTTCCCCCCAGTGCAACCAGTAAATTCACTGACTTTGTCAAATCAGCTCTCTATTATATAGAAACTTCAGGGCCTCAAGAAGCAGAAAGTTGATTGTTTGAATTTTCAACTTTTCTACCATTTGAGTTAGTGCCAGTTAGACATAACTCCATTCCACATCCTTTAGCACTGGGTAACTCAAAGTGTGGTCCATGGACGAGTGCCAGGCTAGAACTGTTACCGCTCTACCATGAGATAACTGCAGATAGTAAGCATTATGTCTGTTTATTCTAAAAATAGTGACTTAATTTGATGTCTTTTATGGCATTTTTGTCATTCATTTTTTTCTTGTATTTTACAAAAGTATGAGTCTACAAGGAATTGCAAAGTTAAAAAGAAAGTGTTCTTTGCCATTGTTAATTTGAAAAGTTCCACTCTAGAAGATCCAGTTTTGTCTTAAGGAATAGCTTTTCATACGGCAAACTCATCAAGTGTTGCGCTTCTCCACATTATTTCACATGTATCTATATTTGGTGCTGGTAGATAGCTTATAACTTTGCTACATGAAGTTTTCCAGATCCTCTAAGAAGCAGGCCACAAGACAGATTGAAAATAAAAAAGATGCAACGGGGCAATGCCAGAAAGGGAAAATGGGAAAGAGGAAACTGGAGAAGGCTGGGAGAACATCAAACTGCAATGCAGGGCTGACTGCTGGGAAGGAAGCAAGGAAGGAAGGAAGCAAGGAAAGAAGGAAGGAAGGGAGGGAGGGAGGATTGGCTGTATGTCCCCACCAAAATCTCATCTGGAATTATAATCCCCATGCCACTGTCAAGGGAGGGGACTTGGTGAAGGTGATTGGGTCATAGGGGCAGTTTCCCCCATGCTGTTCTCCTGATAGTGAGTGAGTTCTCATGAGAACTGATAGTTAAAAGTGTGTAGCTTTCTTCACTGTCTCTCTCTCCTGCCACCATGTAAGATGTATCTTGCTTCCCCTTCACCTTCCATCCTAATTCAAAGTTTCCCAAGGCCTCTGCAGCCATGTGGAACTATCAGCCAATTAAACCTTTTTTCTTCATAATTTACCTAGTCTCAGGCAGTTCTTTATACCAGTGTGAAAACGGACTAATACAGAGGGAGAGAAGGAAGGAGGGAATAAGATCTTAGACTGCAGAGCATTTCTAAGGAAGTTTATCAAGGTTGGCATGGAGTCTCCCTTGAGCCAAAGTCACCTATCAGAGGAGTTCTCTGTCTCCCAAAATGGGCCTGCCTTTGTATCCCTGGAACTTTCAGTCATTGGCTAAAAACAGCCTTTGGAAAGTAGGCATAAATGTAGTGATAAATTTTGAAGCAGAGCCAATGCGGTACTTTTTCATGTACATAAAAACTTCAGTGGGAGACCCACAGCACACATTTTATGGCCACTATACTCCTCCTGATTTCACTGAAGGGAAGTGATCTCCTTTTCATCCATGGGTGAAGAGAAGTGAAGTAGGATTCATGTTTCTGGTCCTCCATCTTGTCCTCACTCCTCTGGGATTGCCTAACTGATGAGACCAAAGAAAGTCTAACACAGTCTGAGCCATAGTCTTGGCTAGTCATAGCCAAATTAAAGTACACACAGGATCACAGCACTTTTTTTAAAAAGGTGGGCTGCTTGTGGTTCTAAAAATAATTAGTTTTTTTTTTGAAACAGGACTCACTTGTCCTTTCAGCTATCAAGGTAACTGTTGGGTATGAAAACTCAACTCTGTCTTAGAGGTAAGACAATAAATCACTTTATTCTACAATTCAGCTTTACCAGAAAACTTCTCGCTTTGAGGAAAGTTGCCTAGTTCACAAATAAATCTAATTCTATTTTTAAATCTGTAATTATATTTCTGTTTAAATTTCTCATTTGAAGGGAAACCAGAAAAGGAGAAGGGTGAATAACTAGCATAGCCTAATTTCTATTGTATGGATGGATGGGAGCATATTTATCCAAGGTAGCTATATCATTCTGAATATAGTACATGAGTTTGCAAGGTACTTACGTGTTCTTTAGTACTTAAAACAATGAGTGAATATAGCAATAACTGCAAATAAATATGAGTGGTGACAGCCCTTGATATTAGAATAAAAGTATCAATCAATACTCCACAGAAAACCGTACTTGCAGTTGAAGACAGAACATCTGTTATCAAACACCTCAAGACCTTTAAAAATGAATAAAAGCCCTCATCTTTAGCTCCTCAGAAAAGGAAGGTGAATGCTTTGATAAGAGTCTCTTTGTGGAAGTCTCTTCATAAATGCAAGTCTCCAACAGACTACTCAACCTAGAAACAAGGAGAAAGTCTTGTTGGTAAGAATGCTCACTTCATTGTAAGGTACCAGGAATAATGTCACTAAAAATTTGTGATGAGACCTAAGTCTACAGAAAACTCAAGTGCTCCTATGAAAATGAAGCCCTCCTGAGTGATCTTAGTTTTCATCACCAGTAAATCCAAAGATTTTACTTTATCACTTGGAATCTAGAGAAGATGGTAGGTAGAGGAAAATAAATAGAAATTCAAGCATTGACTCACCATGGGAAAACCTAAGTTAAACGATTGTTGTTTTTCGTTACTGTTTTGTCTCTGGATTGTCTTCTTTTGATACTCACTAAATACCAACGAAAATCTGCTTTTGCTACTAAAAATGTAATACACATATTGAATCTCAAGAACATAAGCCTAGAACACATTTTTAAATGGTAGAAGCATTGCGAATAGTGTACAAAAGTGTCAGACATAGTTCAAATATTGTTTCCATGAACATTAAAGAGAATATTCTGAGAACACTTTGAAAAGAGCTTTCAAATTCATCTGAAATCAATCTTCTTTGATGAAAATTATCCTAAAAAATGGGGTATAGTCAAACCTATTTTTTCCTGTTCTACTTAGGAATGATGCAGTGTTTTTAAGAGGACAATATTACTTAAATCAATGAAATATCTATCACTGAAAAGTCTACATCTTTGTGTGGTTACAGGTCCAGCTGCATTAAAAGCAAAAACAAGGTTTATTTTTTATCAGATCTCCTAAAGACAAAATGTTTCATGAATTTGAAATCAGTAATAGAATTCTTTTAATGACCAGCAATTCACCCAAAAAACTATATTTTCTTGAGCTAATTAGGATAATTGCCTAGTAAATCATCCAGTCCCCAAAGAGATGTTTTGTTTGCATAAATGGATTCCTATTCATATATAGAGGCTCATTAAATCCTGTGACCTAGAACTGCAAGCAATGAAGGCAAAGCCAGCCCAGTAAAGTGAAGATCATAAAAATGTGGCCTTTTTTCCCTAGGCCTTGTCTCCCTCACTTTAAAGTGCCTGCAAAGACTCCATCAGTTCCTTACTTTTGTGAGATGGCTCAGGTCAAGAGTCTCCTGTAGCACTCTCCTCTCAAGATACCCCAAAGAAATAATGAATCTGTCTCTAAAGTTGCAATTGGGCCTTGTATTTACAGGACTTTATTTGTGCAAAGAAACACATGTGGGACATATCCCTATTCCAATGGCTATGCAAAGTTCCATCTGCTACACAAATAAAGAAAAATTATTTTAAAAGCTTCATACTTGGTGCTCTTAGAATGGCTCTTTGCATCAAATCAGTGCTTATAATAAATTCATGCACACATAAGCTTTGTGGGTTATCATTCATAGACATGTCATGGTCTCACATCTAACATGTCTTCAAATTTGAATCTTAAAACCCTGCCTGTAAATGAATAGGAAAATCTATAGGTCGACGTTTCTGTAAGTAACACTTTATCTTTCCAATTACATCATTTTCATTTTGCATGCCTTTAAGAAACTGTCACAGTTACTTACTTGTGTGATTCTTCAGATAAAGTGATTATAGTTACAAGCAGATGACTAATTTAACCTGAGCTCTGCCTGAAGAATTCCTCTTTCAGGCACTTGCCAAACTTTAAGCTACACAGAAAAAGAGGTAAACAAAAGTGACTTAAAAGCAGGGCAGAAACCCTCAATAAAATGTTAGCAAATTGAATCCATCAGTGTATAAAAATATTAATACACCATGACCAAATGGAATTTATTCTAGGTATATAAGGATAGTTTAATATTCAAAAATCTATCATCATCCATAATATTAACAAACTAAAGAAAAAGTCATATGATTATATCAATTGACTCAGAAAAAGCATTTGATAAAATTCAATACCCATTCATTATAAAAACTTTCAATACACTAGGAATAGAAGGAAACTTCCTTAATCTCATAACAAGAAATTACACACACACAAAAAGAAACAATATCTATGTACTACATAATGGTGAAAGGCTAAATGCTTTCACTCTAAGATCAGGAACAAGGCAAGGAAATATGTTTTCAGCGCTATTATTCAACATATTACTGGAAGTTCTAGTCATTGTATTAAGCACACAAAAAATAAAAGGCATACAAATTGGAAAAGAAATAAAACAGTCTTTATTCACAGATGACATAATCTCAACAAAATTGTATAGAATCTGCATGTTGAAAATTACAAAATGTTGATGAAAGACAAGAAGACCTAAATATCATGTTTATGGGTTAGAAGATTTAGTAAAGATACCGATCCTCCCTAACCTGTTCTGTAGAGTTATCATAATTCGTAACAAAACCTTAGTGAGGTATTTCATAGAAGTATGAATTTTATTCTAAAATGTATACCAAAAAAAGACCTTAAACAGCCAAAACGATTTTGAAAAAAGAAGAGAGTTCATCTTCCTATTGTTAAAGTTTACTATATACCTACAGTAATATATAGCTACAGTAATCAAGACAGTGTGGGATTGATAGTAGGATAGACACAACTAAGTGGTATAAAACAGAGAAAGCAGAAGCATGGCCACATGAGTATGAATCATTAAATTTGGCAAAAGTACAAATAAATAATTAACCTTTTCAAAAATGCTGTTAGAGCAATTGAACAACCATAGGCAAAAACATGAATCTTAACCTAAGCTTCACATCTTATACAAAAAAAAATTAACTCAAAATGAATCACAGACTTAAATGTAAAACATAAAACTATAAAACTTCTAGAAAAAAACTGCAGAAGATCTTCATGACACCTTAGGACTAGGTAAAGAGTCTTTAGATTTGGCACAAAAAAAGTTGCATTCATACACACACACGCGCACACACAAAATTTTAATACATTATTTTTATTTCTGGATGTACATTTATAATCTTTTGATTATAGCCAAAGGAAAGGGTCTCATATGTTCTGACAGAGGATCATAGATCCCTATGCCCTGAAGGGGACTAGACCCTCCTCTAATAGTACTGGTATTAAACATTTAGAATTGATATATATGGTTTGTCTCTGTGTATCCACCCAATCTCATCTCAAATTGTAACCCCCACGTGTCAAGGAGGGAGCTGGTGGGAGGTGACTGAATCACGGGCGAAGTTTCCCCCATGCTGTTCTCGTGATCATGAGTGAAGTTTCATGATAGCTGATGGTTTTAAAGTATGGCACTTCCTCACTGTCTCTCCTGCCACCTTGCGAGGAAGGTTCCTGCTTCTCCTTTGCCTTCTGCCACGATTGTAAGTTTCCTGAGGCCTCCCCAGCCATGAGGAACGGTGCGTCAATTAAACCTCTTTTGTTTATAAATTACCCAATCTCAGGTAGTATTTTTATATCAGGATGAGAATGAACTAATACAAAGAATCTTCACCTTCAAAGCTACCTTAGTCTGGAAATGACTTCCAAGAAGTCATCTGGAAATAGGCAGAAAGAATCAGTGATAATTATAATGATTTATTAATTTTTCCACTTTGAGTACCTAAATACATACATATGAATCCAAGGACATACTTGATGTTATTGATTCCAGTAGTCCCCAACCTTGTGGTCACCAAGAAGCCTTCTTATTTTTCAGCAATGCATTCTGTGTCAAAGATTTGCTTACAGAAGCTAATAACTATGAATTACTGAGGGCTTAATTTGTGCCTGGTATTATATATAATAAGCATTTTACATACAGAATCTCATCTGATATGTTTTAAAAACTATAGGACAGGGACTATAAATCACTATTTTATATATGAAGAAACTGAAGTCAGCTAAGGTTGAGTGATCTAAGATCACAAAGCCAGTGGAATTGAGATTATTGAACCCAGTATCTATAATCTGCTCATTTAAGTAAATATAGATTACCAATAATAAATAATTTCTGGGGTAAATATTTGCTTAAATGCCTATACATGCACAGGATATATACACAGTCTCTGGAACTCTGAATTTTTATTAGTCCAACTTTGTCAAGGGAGTGAGACATAGAACAGAATGCATGGCTATTTCTATTTAGATGAAGCAAGGACTATATTTCACAGAGCATATGTCTTCGCTTATTCTAGATTATTTGCTCATTCTTTAAATAGAAAATCTTCAAGACACCAGCAAACTGAGACACCAAGAAGACAGTAAATTTAAAGGGACTATTAATTGAAGATCACCTAACATTATCATCCGTTTTGTGTGAAGTCTGCTCTGAAATGTGATTCAGGAGCAAGAAGATGCCAGTTATAGATTGCCTGGAATACTGAGTTAACCTCAAGAGAACTTTGGAAAGTGTTTCAGTTAATAGGGGACTTAGCAGTGACAGCTGAAAAGAAATTATAGCACCAAATTTCAAGACACACAACTCTTCAATCTATTTCTGACAACATTTCTAAAAGTCACAATAACTATTTTACTTGGGTATTATAAGCTGAAATTTGTGGCTTTCTTCAGGAGCTAGTCACCCATTTACAAAAGCTTATAATCTTTTAGCTACTACTGGCCTATCAATCATAGAGCACTTGGATGCTAAACATGGCATTTGAGCAAGACAGCAGAACCTGTGATTCAAATCTCTACTCTCTGGCCTCTAGGATTAGAGCGTTCTAAGGATTACACTATAATATCTCTAGTTTTTACAGCACCTTTTTCCAGAGTAAGGGGCAAGAATTGTTCTCTTTATTTTTCCAGAGAGTAAAGCTTCTGAGGAAAAGTTTAGCCCTCTACAGATGGTAAATATTTGCCAGTGAGGGGAGCAGCCAGCCAAGGCAATAACCAGAGTTCTAGTCGTGTGTCTGGCCCATGCCTCTCTATAACTGGAGACTAGTCTCCCAGTTTACTCCATTTCTGCAGCTGTAAAAAAGGATTAGGACTAGCTGTCAAACAGGGGCAGGCCCCTAACATTTATGGGACCTAGGGTATAAATATAAATAGACACTTTCAGATGCTCTGTTTTTCCTACCCTCCCTCACTGTCCTACCTATGAGGATCCTCATGTGGATACTTATGGGTATAGTCAGGTATGACCATACCAATCCTCCCAAATAGCTGCCCCTCAGCCAACCCTGTGGCCTAGGGTTGAAAGCTCAGGGCTGCCTGGGGTCTCACATGCTCAAAGTGGAGGTGGGAGAGATGTAAACCCTGGATGGGGGCATCCCTTTTGCCACTCAGACTCCTCCCTGCTTGACAAATGGCAAGGCTGAAGGAAGAATAGAATGAACCCTTCTGAAATGCGGGACCCTGGGCAAGAATCCAATTGCCCAAGTCTGAGGTGTCATAAACACTGTTGAGAGACTGAGAAAGCAGAGAAGTGATTTGGGGAATAGGGAAGAAAAACAACAAATAGGTCCTCTCCCTAATCAATTAAAGATCAAACGGAAAAGTAAAACATTCATATGGATACAGTATGGAGCAAATGAAAAACCTATGTTTTATCTCTATCTTTACAGCGTTTCCTTCTAGAAGACGCATGTTTGCAATTCTGCAAGAACTCATAATCACTTAAAAATACCAATGCCTTTATTTTCAAGAAGCAGTTTTCTGTCTTTTATTAAATAGAGGAGCAAAATCTATTCTTCCAAAAAAAGGAAAAATGCACAGTATCCAAATAAATTTTCCCCAGCTGCTTGCTGGCTATTGGAATTAGATAACATGACATGAGAAGAATTTTGGTCTAATCCTAAGAAGGGAGTATGGTTGGTTCTCCTTTTCACTTAACACCTTAATCCCTTCCCCCACTTTAAAAAGGAAGATCTATTCGATATAAAAATAACATGATGGTTTATGATGGGGGAGCTGAGAAACACAAGAGACTGATTCAGTAAGTAAAGGTAATCAAGTAGTGGTTAGTAGTAAAAAAAATTGACAAAGGGAAGGTAGAGCTCTCAACTGCCTTTGAGGCAGGAGGAATTTCCTAGGCATAACAAGAAATGCATGGTGAGAAAATTCACTTCCTAATCCCAATGTCTATAGTGTCCATATTTCCACATCCCAAAACTTAGAAAAACTGATACATGATCCTAAAAATGGTCTTATTAATAGAGAAAAACAAGTCAAATGAGTGATGTCCCAGGAAATTCAGTATGTTTAGTGTTAAAAATTATATAGCTTTCCTTTCTAACAGAATAATTTATGGCTCTACTTTTTATATCTTAATAGTTAACGCTTATCTCACCAAAAAGAGTAGAACAGAGACGAAGTAAAGCTTCACTGGATATACTCAATGTGTAACCATGCCTCCATAGATATAGTTGCTAAACTCTTAAAGTTTCATCTTGGGAAATAGTGAACTTGGTGATGAAAAGAAAGAAAAAAAGAAGGGAAATGACTGAGACTTTCTTCACTTAGCTTACAAGCCAGGAACACAAGGATTCACCTGGGTACCCACGGAGTTGGAAAGACTTGTACTCTTCCAAAGTTTCTTTCATAAACTGGAAGTGGGTAAGTATAGAGAGGCTGCCTGTTCTTTAGATAACCCTAAAGGACCATATTTTGATAACCAAATTAATAAGATGATCCAAGGATAATAATAGTTCATATTTACTAAACATTTACTATGTGAGAAGCAGTATGCAAGGTACTTTGTATCCTTAGCAATTCTGTGAGGGAAGTCATGACATTCCCCTATTATATAAGAGAAAAATTAGATGAATAGAATTAGGTTATTTGCCAAGATCACAAAGTTGTCAGTCATGGAGTCAGGATTAAACATAGGTATGACTTTCCAAAGCCCTCTATTTCCCACTATGACCAAATTTCTTTAACCATGAAGCCAGTGGTCAAAGTTTTGGTTGCTACTTTGAACTGAAGAAGTCCTGGAGTCATTAAATTATTATTTGTGCATTTCCTCTGCTATCTTTTTTCTCCATGACATCTTACTCTGCAGAATGAGTCAGAAAGATCTCTGCATATGTGATTATCAAATCACCTACAAACTTGAGCTGGCAATCTTTGTGAGGCAAAAAGATAATATTTGTGCTTATGGAATTCAGAAGAATTTGAGTATACCCGTGCCTCTGGCTCTGTGCCTTGGTATCTGAGGTGCCGTGATTGCTTACCAGCTCTGGTGTCACTTACCTACCACAGGTGGTGTGGTGTTTGATTTGCAAGGGCAGCCAACAAGAGATATTTCCATTTTTATAGGCACATGCCCATCACAGTTCAAGACTATTTCTCTTCCACTCCCCTGACACACCGGCTCCTGTGTGATTTGTTTTGCCCAATAGAATATGACAGAAGTGATTCACATCACTATGGTTCAGGACCCAGGCTTTAAGAGACCAGGCAGTTTCTTTTTTCATTATTTTTTGAAGTCCTGAGCCACTATGTAAAGAAGTTCTGCTACTCAACCAGACACACGATGTGTGGGGAGAAATGTCACCCAACAGCCAGTACCAACCACCAAATATGTGAGTAAAGCCTTCTTGCCTCATTATCAAACCCCAGAAGAGTGTAGCCATGTAAGGATTCCAGCTGATACCATATGGAAGAGAAAAATGAATCAGCAGAGCCCAGCCCACTCACAGAACTGTAAGAAAGAATAGTTATTGTTTTAAGCCACTAAGTTGTGGAGGATCTTATTATGTAGTAATAGGTAACTGATATAGGTGGTCTTACTAGGGCTGGTGTCCCAGAACCAGCCACAAAGCAAAAAGTTACCTATCTTCCAGTGACCAGCATACAGGATACACATCCTAGGCACTGCAGGCCAACTGAAAGTAGGTGGAAAGAAGACCATCCTGACACCAGTTTTCTCTAGATCCTTAGTCATCATTGAATAAGACTGGCTCATCTAGCATGTTAAACAGAGTTGCTACAGGCCCTCTGAATCAATTAATCATCTCACTTCCTTCTGTGAGCATTTTCTTCAATGCACTGAACCAAGAAAGAAAAAAACAAGAATATTATTTTAAAGCTATGAACCATACATTTATGTGCTAAAGCAGGCTTGAAATTTCACTTCATAGAGCCCAACTACCAAGCCACCCTTGACATCCCTAAGACTGTCTTCAAACTGTCCCCAGACAGCAGTTCTACATCTCAGCAAGAAGTGCAGATAAATTCTGCTGTCTCTTAGGCACCTTCTCTTAAGAGGCAGAATCTCACTACCTCCATGAGAAGGAGGAAATGTTTTTCTCAAGTTCCCAGGATGCACCACAGGTGATATAATATTCTCAACCAGTGTTCCATTCATGGGAGATATTTGCCCTTCGACCTACTTGGCATCAGACATGTATAGGAGTGGAGACTTCAGTTTCTCAGTGCTACTCCATTTGGAAAGTCCTTTCCAAATGTCTTTGCCCATTGTACAGGCTTCATTTTGAACAACTTCCGAAGGTATATGATGTTGAAACCGGTGAAACCTTGTTCTAGTTTTGTTTAATAAATGCATAAAGTTTTTTAAGATCCTCATTTTACAGAAAAGCAATCTCTACAAAAGAAATGAGACACAGAAAATAATGAAACTCATTCTATAGAGAGTAAATTGACCAATTTAATTTGGGAAAAGGCAGGATAAGGGAAGACTTTATTATAGGGGAATTACATCTGAATTTAGTAATCAGAAAGAAAGAACATCTGCCCATGTCTTCATGATGGTGGATTGCTTTGGAAGGGGTACTAAAAAAAGAGGGGGCTGTGAGTAGAAAAAGGACTTCCATTAGGAGTCAGAAAGCAATTACTTTCAAACATGGGATAAGAAGGTCAAAGGGCAAAGAAAAAGGAAGTTGCCAGAGTCTTTGAGACCTAATAAAAAGAGGAAATTCGAGTGAGAAAAGTCCACTCTGGGTCTGAGAACAAATATTTCTGGGTCTAGCTCTTAAGAATAGTTAAGAGTTACTTAAACAGAGATACCACCTACATGAAATATTTTACATTGTTTTGTTATTTTTTATCAGCTAAAGTTTTGAGGCTTATTGAAATTAGTTGTTTTAACATGGGCACAGGGAGGGCAACATCACACACCGGGGCCTGTCACAGGGTGAGAGGCAAGGGGAGGGAGAGCATTAGGACAAATACCTAATGCATGCGGGGCTTAAAACCTAGATGACAGGTTGCTAGGTGCAGCAAACCACCATGGCACATGCATACCTGCACATAACAAACCTGCACATTCTTCACATGTATCCCAGAACTTAAAGTAAAATTTAAAAAAAGAAATACAAGGCATGTAAGCACAGTTATGGTCTGAACCCCACTGCAGAACGATTTGTAAAGAACTAGGAAATAATGTTTAGAAATTAGGAGGTACCTTAAAAAAAGGATAGAAAGAAATAAATTAATTGTTTTAATAAAGCTCTCTCTTTATTTATTTGAAATAAAACAAAAGGAGGAATTCTCTTTTCCATGCTGAGCAACCACCTTATTATGTCACAGGGTTTGGGCCATTTGAACGTGACTCTGCTTCACAAGTCTATTGAAAGCGTATCACAAGCTGGCTGCTAAAAAGGGAAATTTATCTCCCGGTCATGGGAGAAAGTGATAGCCGTGCACACTCTCTTTGCATTTGACTTTCAAGGCATCCCTTGGCTGCCACAGCTCTAACAAATTCCCTTGGTCAGAAAAGAACAGCTTCTTCTCCTCCCCTGCTGCTCCTTGGTTCCTAACATCTATCTTGCCTCAATACCTCAATGTACTTTTGAGGCTCAGTTTCCATACACTCCAGGCAAACTTTGATTTAATTAATTGTGTTGTATCACAGACTGGAAAAACACCCATAATTAATCATTTTCTGGAGAAGGCGCATATTCCCTTTGAAACCTCATTTTCATTTTTAAAAAGCCAACATTCCAGTGAACGTATCACTTCCTTATTTAGAAAAATATTGTCTGCTCTTTGCAGGCCAGATTCTCCAACTCACTCAAACTAGAATATCTAACATTTATGGAATTACTTTGTGCCAGCCACTACGCAAAATGTCTCTCGGCAACCCACGGAGGGAGATATGATTCTCTTCCTCGGGTCTCAGATGAAGAAGCTGAGATGATCCCTGGCTGTGCCCTAGTGAGTGGTAAAGCTAGACTTTGACCTTTTTATTCCATGACTGTAGGGACTACTGCCTCCTGGGAGTGCAGAAATAGAGGCTACAGTTTATCAGACGAAGTCTCCTCAATCAGCTGTCAGAATGATTTCTACAAACTATTCTCTCAAAAACCGGTTTGAATTTCTTATCAATAACTTGATATTAAGTACCACTGTAGTCCAATCAATCAGAAAATTGGTTTTCAAAAACTATACGGTTGATTTATAACAACTCTGAACCCAGTTGTTGAGTACAATATGATTAAATAAGATATTTCTCAATTCATTTTCAGTAAGAATCTAAATTCCCGCTGTCTTTTTCTCTTCATTATATATACTAAAATCAACCATGCCAATCGGTAGACTGTCTACCACCTATAAGGTTTAACAGAAAGAGGCAAAACAACCTAAATGACAGTCAAGAGAACTTCCCCAGCCTCCATTTCATTGAAAGTGGTATTTTTTCCTGGATATCTTTTCTTTCTCCTTCTAGTTTGTTCTCCACACTTCTCAGTCCTGGTGTCTGCCCCAGGAGATGGTCACATTTGGAGAACATCAATATAACTCTTGCCATTGGCTCTGGAGGAGCAGTGTCAAGTGATCAGAGGTGGGAAGAGAGTGAGGGTGCTGATTCTTCCTCAGGCTCACCATGCTGGGCCGTGGGTGGCCACATTGCCCCCGTGCGGGCCCTGGTGCCTGTCATACAGCCCTCTCGTACAGCTCCCCCTCCTAGTTCTAACCTCTCCTTCCTCCTTCTATTTGTCCCTTCAGGCCTCCCAGTGTTAAGAGCCCATATTAACACAGGGTTACATGCCATCCCTTGTTGCTTTTCTTAAGCCATGTGCATACCCCTGTAAATAGTCTGTTTATCAAACTCTGTTCAAATTACCCAATCTTAATGTGCCTTCTGTTTCCTGTTGAAATCTTGACTGACGCAATATTGAAAATGTTGGCAAAAGCCTACAAGCCTCACCAAAACATGACTACTCTATAAAATCCCTACTTAAGACACAAGCTCAAAAAGTACAAGAGATAGCTCTTTTCTGAAGAACTGGTTTTCATTTCTGGTGGGTTAATTACTCACCGTCTCTGAATCAGGTGGAGAAAGATCTCTTTCTCTCTGTGTGAGTAAAAATATTACCAATATAATGCAGCAAAACAGAAAGGGATCTCTGTACCTAGATAATTATTGAAGTTAAGATGCCCTGACCTGGATTGCTGTTTAAGAGTCAAGAACATTCGGAAGTACCAACGATCCTTCTTGCTCTTTCTGACCCCTTTGCCTTCCTGACTCAGAGTAACACAGAGGAACATCGCTCTCCAGAAATCTGGGATTCAGTCCTCGTTCTGCCACCTAGTAACTCTGACTTTGGCTATTTTATCTAATCTTCCTAAGGCTTATTTCTATTATAGACGGAATGTTTGTAATCTCCCAAAATTCATATGTTGAAGCTCTAGCCCCCAACATGGTGGTATTTGGAGATGAGATCATTGGGAGGAAATTAGGATTTAATGAGATCATGATGGTAGGGCCCCATTATGTCATTAGTGCCCTTATAAAAAGAGAAACTAGAGAGCTTGCTCCCTCTCCTATATATAAAGATACAGTGAGAAGGTAGCTGTCTGCAAGCCAGGAAAAGAGCCTTCACCAGAAACAACCTTCTATCAGACCTTGAAATTTCCAGCCTCCAGAACTGTGAGAAGACACATTTCTGTGGTTTAAACCACATAATCTGTTTTTTTTTTTGTTAAAGGCAGCCTGAGATGACTGAGACAGTTTCTGTCCCTTTAAATTAGAGATGATCAAATCAGACTACCCATGTTGGAATTCTCCTCCCATTTGCTAGTTGCAGACCCTTGGTTAGTTTGGTTAACTGAAGCTCAGTTTCCTTAGCTATAATAATTAGAATAATAATAGTAATACTTTTAGGTTTGTTGGGAGGATTCAATAAAAAAAAAAAAACTTAAGAAAAGTACTTATCACAGTGTCTGGCACTTACTAAATCTCCATATTAATCATCATTATCACTGCTCTGGAAACACAGAATGAATAACTCTGCCAGGAATAGGCAGAATCAGCAAAGGTTAGAAGAAGTGAAGAAGAAAGGAAGCAGGAGAATATCCTAGTCAGCCTTTACTGCACTCCCCAAATATCTAAACCAATGTTAGCTATGTAACAGTAAGTGCTAATTCCCTGCTCTTTGATTGATGTATTAATATTTGAAAAAATAATCAAATTGTTAATGCCTGAATTGAGTATTGTAGAAGTTACATTATGAGCAATTGAGGAGTAACTGTGGAAGGTGAGCTGACTAGTAAGGAAGGAATTGAGTAGGCACTTCATGAGTTCACTGACTGCCCCTTTGACATGGGATAGGAGGTAGAAATAATGTGGGGAGCCAGAGAGAGGATGAACTTAATCTTAAACCTCTGTATGGCAGGGTGAATATCCTCACTGAATTCTGTAAGTGTGAATTCCAAAATTCTCCAGATTATATATTTTTTCAAGTCAAAAATCATACTTGATTTTACATTTGGCTCCCACTCACTAGCATCATCTCAGAGCAATGAGCACATACTGGATTTCAACACATACACTGAAGAGACAACTGTTGAATAGGTTGTGCCTCACACTGCCAGTTCATTGAAGAAGAATTTCTGGAAGAGAAGAATCTGAGGAACCACCTGAATGACAAGAACAAGATGGTGACTGAATTCAGGTATAGGGATTTGTTACCAGGCAGAAAAAAAGCTAGGAAAGGGTCAGGTTTTTAACTAATTTCTCATAGATTTTGGAACCCTTGTTTTCAAATGTTGTATTTTAAAAATTTTTGTAAAGTTCAGTAGAAGAAATAGAATGAGAAAGAGAAAGAGAGAAAAGAGGAGGGGAGGAGGAGAAGAAGAAGAAAGGAAGGAGGGAGGAAGGAAGAGAAAAGGAAGAGTAGTGACCTAAAACCTCCGAGAGAAGCCCAGAGACAGACTGAAGTGAATACTCAAGAAAGGTCAGGAGACCTCCCTTTTCCTTCTGTAAGAAACGTGGATGTTGAAATCAGTTGTAGGATGAGGTGGCTCCACAATCCAAGTCTGATTAATATGAATAAGGAGGAGGAAAAATTACTCAAATATAGACCCTCACATCCCATGCTTCTCTAGATTTGACGAAGTTCATTCACTTAATAACCATGGCGTTTTAGAGGAGCTCACCACTTTGCTAGGCCCAATTGCTGCAGCGTAATTTGATTGCAGAAGGAACTACAATAGATATCTAGTCCCAGTGACTTTCCTTGTTGAAGGACAGAAAACATAGGAAAGGGACTATATAAAAAAATGTATTACATGTAGGAGAGATTAACTCAAACACCAAAAATTTTAAATCAGTTTTAATTAAAAGACTGATGAGAGAAGAAGGAGATGAGTAAAAGAAGATTTCTTATAGAATGTGAGTCTGAGAATTGCCCTGAAAGAAATGGAGAGTCTGACTTGGCTGGAGTAAGTAAGATCATTCCAAATTAGGGTTGGGGAATGATCTCAGGGAATGTTGGATAAAAATAGGCAAGATCTATTTATCACTTAGAAACCGTGTTCCATGCTTACACACTGTTACTGGGAGCGTAAATTAGTTCAACCAATGTGGAAGACAGTGTGGAGATTCCCAAAAGACCTAAAAACAGAAATACCATTTGACCCAGCAATCCCATTACTGGGTATAGACCTAAAGGAATATAAATTGTTCTATTATAAAGATACATGCATATAATTGTTCTACTACAAAGATCATCGCAGCACTATTTACAATAGCAAAGACATGGAATCAACCTAAATGCCCACCAATGATAGGCTGGATAAAGAATATATGGTACATCATGGAATATTATGCAGCCATAAAAAAGAATGAGATCATGTCCTTCACAGGGACATGGATGGAGCTGTAGGCCTGTATCCTTAGGAAACTAACAGAAAACCAAATACCACACACTGTCACTTGTAAATGGGAACTAAATGATGAGAACACATGGCCACATAGAAGGGAACAACACACACTGGGACCAAGCAGAGGGTGGAGGGTGGGAGGAGGGCGAGGATCAGGAGAAATAACTAATAGGTACTAGGCTTGATACCTGGGTGGTGAAATAATCTGCCCAACAAGCCCCCATGACACAAATCTACCTATGTAACAAACCAGCATATCCTGCACATGTCCCCTGAACTTAAAATAAAAGATTTTTTAAAAAAGAGAAATGGTGTTCCAAAACCCCCAAAATACTATGCTGAGTATATTCGGGGTTAATTTTTCTCCAGTATAAAAGAAGTCCAAAGGGAGCTGAGCCAGGTCTGTTGTGGTACTCCTTGATGTCATTAGAGATCCAGTTTCTTTCTAGTTTTCTATTTCACCATCTTTTGGCATGACCCTCATGTTCTAAGGATAGCTACTGAAGCTCCACCCATCCTATACATGTTTCAAACAAAAGGAAGACAGAATCGGTAGGGCAAATAGGCACATACTTCCCCTTTGAAGAGATTCCCCAACAACTTCCATTTATATCTCATTGGCTGGAGTTCTGTTACATGGTTACCCAAAACCTGCAACGGAGGCTTAAGAATTTAGCTGTTTAGCTTGGCATGTTGCTACAGCCAATAGAATCAAATACTTTAAGGGATAAATCTAGAGTTCAGCAAGAAATAACAGGAAAAAGTTTTCACACCAAAATGTAGGGTACATGCAAGAAACTAACCCTGTAATTTGTGGCCTATGTCAAAGACTGAAGAGGGAGTTCAAGCCAAAGTGAAAGTTGTTGCTCTTGCAATGCAGGCTGGTTTTCAAAAGATGAATTAAAAGGTTGTCATGGCGCTCTTGAAAAACCGCATGCAGAGGAATTAAGAGCAGAATTTGTTCCATTTGCAATGGTCAACCAGTGTGGAAATGTGCTCAGGACCAGCCAAGCACACAATAGCACATGGCACTAAATAGGACACTGAAGTAACTCTTTTAGAACCATGAACACACAAATGTATCTTTCAAAATTTTCAAGCTCCCTTGCTGACATTTGGTGCATTTTCGAACTTTGTATTTATGTGATTTTGATTTCCAATGAGTTGAATTTAAAACATAAATCAAGAAGTTTCCACAATAATTTTCACCATTTTGGAAAAGGTAGGATTTTTTTGAATTTTAAGAATATAAATGCACAGGCATACCTGTGCATTATATTCACAGGGTTCTGTGCCAAACCACCACAAAAATGCATATCACAGTAAGGTATTTGTTGGTTTACCTGTGCATACAAAAAGTTATCTTTACACTATACTGTAATCTATTGAATGCACAATAGCATTGTGTCTTTAAAAAGTACATACCTTAATTTAAAAATACTTTATTGCTAAAAATGCTAAAGATCATCAGAGCCTTCAGCAAGTTATAAGCTTTTTGCTGGTGGAGGGTCTTGCTTCGATTTTGATGGTTGCTGACTGATCAAGATGCTGGTTGCTGAAGTCTAGGGTGAATGTGGCAATTTCTTAAAATCAGACAACAATGAAGTTTGCCACACTGATTGACTTGTCCATGAAAGATGTCCCTGTAGTGTGTGATGCTGTGTGACAGCATTGTTTTTATTATACTTTATGTTCTAGGGTACACGTGCACAGCGTGCAGGTTTGTTACATATGTATACATGTGCCATGTTGGTGTGCTGCACCCATTAACTCATCATTTTCATTAGGTATATCTCCTAATGCTATCCCTCCCCCCAACCCCTCCCCACAATAGGACCTGGTGTATGATGTTCCCCTTCCTCTGTCCAAGTGATCTCATTGTTCAATTCCCATCTATGAGTGAGAACAGACAGCATTTTACTCACAATAGAACTTCTTTCAAAATTAGAGCTAATCCTCTCAAATCCTGCTGCTGCTTTACATCTAAATTTATGCAATATTCTAAATCCTTTGTTGTCATCTCAATAATGTCATAGCATCTTCACCAGAAATAAATTCCATCTCAAGAAACCACTTTCTTTGCTTCATCCATTAGAAGCAACTTCTCAGTGGTTCAAGTTTTATCATGAGATTATGGGAATTCAGTCGCATCTTCAGGCTCCACTTCCAATTCTAGGTCTCTTGCTATTTCCACCACATATGCAGTTACTCCCTCCACTAAAGTACTGAACCTCTCAAAGCCATCTGTGAGAGTTGGAATCAGTTTATTTCAAACTCCTGGCATTGTTGATATTTTGACCTCATCTCATGAATCATGAATGCCATTAATGGCATTTAGACTGGTGAACCCTATTCAGAAGGCTTGTAATGTGCTCTGCCCAGATCAATTAGAGGAATCACATCTATGCCAGGCATAGCCTTGTGAAATGTATTTCATAAATAATAAGACTTGAAAGTCAAAATGACTTCTTGATCCATGGGCTACAGAGTGGATTTTGTATTAGCAGGCATGAAAAAAAATTTATCTCTTTGTACATCTCCATCAGAGTCCTTGGGTGACTAGATGTCTGGTCAATAAGCAGCAATATTTTGAAAGAAATCTTTTATTCTAAGCAATAGACCTCAACAATAGGCTTAAAATATTCAGGAAACCACTCTGTAAATAGCTTTGTTGTTCCATTTCTAGAGCACAGACAGAGTATATTTCACATGATTCTTAAGGACCATAGGTTTTTCTGAGTTGTAAATGAGCATTGGCTCCACCTTAAAGTCACTAGCTGCATTAGCCCCCAGGAGTGTCTGCCAGTCTTTTGAAGCTTTGAGGCCAGGTATCGACTTCTCTCTATGAAAGTCCTAGACGGCAACTTTTTCTAATAGGAGACTGTTTCATATACATTGAAAATCTGTTGTTTAATATATACACCTTCATCAATTAACTTAGCCAGATCTTCTGGATAACTTACTGCAGCTTCTCCAACAGAGTTTGCTGTTTCACCTTGCAATTAGATTATAAAGATGGCTTCTTTCCTAGAACCTCATGAACCAACTTCTGCTAGCTTCAAACCTTTCTTCTTCAGCTTCCTCACCTCTCTCAGCCTTTAGACAATCAGTGAATTAGGGCCTTGCTCTGAATTAGACTTTGGCTTAAGGGAATGTTGAGGCTGACTTGATTTTCTATCCAGACCACTTAAATTTTCCCCATAACAACAATAAAGCTGTTTTGCTTTCTTTCTTTTTTGTGTTCACTGGAGCAGCACTTTCATTTCCTTCAATAAATTTTTCTTTGCATTCACAACTTGGATGTTTGGTACAAGAGGCCTAGCTTTCTGCCCTTTTCGGCTTTTAAAATGCCCTGCTTACTACACTTAATCATTTCTAGCTTTTGATTTAAAATGAGAGAGCTGCCACTCTTCTTTTCACTTGGACACTGAGCGGCCATTGTAGGGTCATTAAATGGTCTATTTCAATATTGTTGTGACTCGGGAAATAGGGATGTCCAAGGAAAAGAAGAGAAATATGGGAATGACTGGTCAGTGGACCAGTCACAACAAGCACATTTATCAATTAAGTTCACCAACTAACATGGGTGCAGTTCGTGATGTCCCAAAATAATTACGTTATTAGCATCAAAGATCACTGATCACAATCACCATAGTATATATAATAATGAAAAAGTAAAAAATATTGTGAGAATTACCAAAACGTGACACACAGACATGAAGTGAGCATGTGCTGTTGGAAATATGGCGCCAATAGACTTGCTTGATGCAGGGTTGCCACAAACCTTCAATTTGTAAAGACTGTCTGAAAAGTGCAATAAAGTGAATGCAATGAAATGAGGTGCGCTTATAATTTCTTATAAACATTGTCAAAAATATTAATTTAAGACCTAAGCATGTTGTTTGAAGTTATAAAATCCAAGAGGCATTCTATCAGGAAAAGGCTATCCAGGGCCATGTTCTGCAGAGTAATCCTGCACTGCACAATGTATATACAGACAGCCCGCAAGACTTCCGTCTTGAATGGTTCCGTAGAAGAATGAACCATTCCGTAGAAGAATGGTTACCAGAGGCTGGGAAGGATAGTGGGAGGTGTCGGGGAGGAGGGGATGGTTAATGGGTACACAAAAATAGAATGAATAAATAAGGCCTAGTATTTGATAGCACAACAGGGTAACCATAGTCAATAATAATTTAACTGTACATTTAAGAAAATAATGAAAAGAGTAAAATTGGATCGTTTGTAACACAAACGATGAATGCTTGAGGGAATGGACACCCCATTTCCATAATATGATTACTATGCATTGCATACCTGTATCATAACATCTCATGTACCCCATAAACGCATACACCTACTATATACACACAAAAATAAAAAATAAAAAATTATTTTTAACAAAAAGATATAATCACATATGGTAACAGGGTCCTTGCATAGCTCAAAGCCAGTGAGGCCACTACTTGCACCGCAGTCTATGTTAATTGCACCCCTGGAGTACAACTCCATAGACTATCCATGCAGTTGCCCTGGTAACAAGTGTATACAGAAGAGGATGCACTTCTGTAATTACAATGTAGCAATTACAAAAAATAATTTTAATACTTTATCCTCATATTTTACAATTTTTAAAATTTTACTTGTAAATGAGTCTGGCTCAGTTTTTTTAACAGCAGAGGAGACATTTTCAGGACTGTTTAGTGCCTTACGCAGGGTCACAGACACCGCTGGTCAGTTGAGTACACCTACATGTGTTAAGCCTGCACCTAAATAAGCACGGTTGAGTCTCTCTTGAAGTTATTCAGATCATGCCATTGTTAACTTATGTTTACCATTATCAGTGGCAAATGTTGAAAGAATACACATCTCTTTTTCTTCCTTTGCTTATGCAAATAATAGAGGAGCCTCAGACACTATAAAATGTTAATTTGTTTAATTATATGGTTTAAGAATTTAAAAAAAATCTTTGGCCCCCTCATATCTAAAACTCACCCCCCTCCAAACAAAACAAAACAGAACAAAATTCTTAGTTTAAGTTTTTGCTAAAGGCACTAGACTTGGGAGTCAAGAGGCATAGGGTGTATTTCTAAGTCTAACTAATCACTGTCCTAATCTTTAGGGACCTCAATTTCTCCCTATGTAAACAAAATGAAGGAGTTAGAGCTTCTACACCTTTTTGGCTGTACAGTCCAGGATTCAGTGCTGGCCTGCTTAAAATCCCATTTAGTCTACTGAAAGGAGTTGGCTATTCGAAAAGTAAAGCTCCTGACTGTAAAGCATAACGCCAGACAACAATGCCAGCCCATGTGACAAGATGGCACTATAAATAGACAGCCCAGAATATCTGTTCATGGGATTAGCGGCTGGTAGCTCATGAGCTGCCTGGAGCTGCTATAGATTCAGAAGAAACTTCTTTGTTTGGCTCTCCTCCCCTAGTTCTAAAAATCCAGTAGCTAATTTGAGATTTAGCACTAATATATCAATGTTGTATGTGGCTTAGTACACTAACAAGCTTGTGGAAATAGGTTTATTGCTTGTACATGCTTTGTTCATGCCTTCCAGAAGAAGATTTGGGAGACGGTCCTGCTCTGTCTCCTCAGCTAACCCTCCTCATAATAACCTGGGATTGTCTTTTAAAATAGGACAGTAAACTGTAGCCATGCCAAACCACGGAGAAGAGCTCTGAAAAAAAGACATATTAAGGGAAGAAAAGATCACTAAATAATGTGAAGATACACTTTCAAATTTTGCTTTTCCTAAAGTTCAAGGTATCTGTTAGTTTAAGAGAAAGATTAGATTTAGGGAGAAGGATGCTTATACCCTCACCACTATGAGCAACAGGCATACACACATGCACTTGTTTCTCTCGAATTCCCCCTATGTCCCTCCAGTTTCCAATTCTTTCTTAAAGCCACCTATTCATTTTCTCTACTTGCGTTGCATTTACCTTCTCCCACCTTAAGTTTCTATACTTATTCCCGCGTTTTCTTTAAAAACTTCATTAAAATCTCAACTTCAAGAAATGACCCCAATTTTTCAAATTGCAGCCAGAATTTAAAAAAGAAAGTATAAATAAACCTTGAAATGGTTTTACTAAATGCTTTCTAACTTTTTTAAAATTTAATATTGATAATTCACAGAAAACTTAATCATTTGAACATGTAAGCAAACAGCATTTGATTATAAATGTATTTACATAACAATCATAGGTAAACCTGTCTTTAAAAAATAAAGTCATTGACCATTGTAATTCTTTCCATCTCAATGCCAGCCCATAATACCTGCCCTATGGGGTGTAACTATTTTTTTCCCTGTCCCTGGATGAAAAAGATTTTCTGTTTGTTGCTGAACAATTAAAAATTCTATAGTCATTTCTACTTGCAAGAACTGTCTCATTTCACTAATTCAAACAGGTTCTTGTAGTAGTTAAAACTCCACAAGTCATTTTAAGTTGACTCTTTCTCCCTCCTCCAGATTGGGCCTCCTTTGGAAACTTACAGTAGAAATAAAAGAAAGCAGACATCTTGTTTGTCAGTCAGCTTCTCTCTACCTTACACCCAAATCCCCAGGGTTGCAAGAGGAGAGAAACAAAAGATAAGGAAGCAGGAAAAGGCCTGTTTGATTTGCTCAGTGTTGATGCTCTTGGTGGTGTGATGAACGACCAAAGCTGACTTTTTTCTTGAGCACACGATTGTGAATTCTTCAGAGGTCCCTGATATATCTTTTTTAGCTGACCAACTGCTACTCCTCATCAGCTCCTGCCTCTGCAACAAACCCCCCAGTCCCACAGTTCCAGGACCCCCTTGCCTTTGTAGAATTCATTCCAGAGGCTCCAGCTTTCACATCAGGCCCATGGGAAAGTACCCACTTCTTGCCAAATGGTAAAAGTGCAGCCTTAGCTCTTTCCCCACCTTCACACATGGCTTCAGCCAATATTTCATTGTAAGATTATCTTCCATAGTACACAGGCAGTAAACTAGTGTGTCCCTTCAAATCCAGGAACACATCAAGATTCCTTGCAGCCCTTTACACTAGGTTGAAGTGAGAGTGAAGCACCCAGCACTTTTCTGGTGTTGGGAGTGAGGGCAGACTCCCAACACACAGAAAATCCTCTCTTTAAATATCAATCCTTCTTATGCTCAAAGTACATATTGAGCTAGAGGTCATAAAATCAGCCCTTCTCTATCGCCTTTGAAAATCCTGCACAGGTGATGTGACAGCATGTGCTGGATGGGAAAGTACTCGCCCTCTGCTACCTTCTCAGACAAATTGGACACTGTCACATAGGAAAAAAATCCTTTTAAATATCCTTTACTTACATCTATAAATATTATTCTACACATCAAAACATTTCCATAAACATATCATTAATCACATATTGCCTTTCCATAAATATAAAAAACTAAAATTCAAGTTTTATAAATTTCAAGATGGCTGACTAGAAAGGTCACATGTCAGTTCCCCTCAGAAAGAAGAATCAAACGTAGAGGTGAATAGTCATAACTCATATAGAATATTAAGGAGAGAGTGCTGGAACTAGTGGAGAATTCACAAGAAGAAGCTAGGGTACAGAAAAAGAGGGAAGCAAAAGGCTGGCTGAGATCAAACCCTCCGAGGGACTTGGTATTTCATCAAAAGGGTATGTTCTTGGCTCCCTTCACCCTTGCAGCAGACTGCTGGTTTCCAAACTTCAGAGGTCTCCTCTGCTTTCATGAGCCAAAGCACTAGTATGGGTGGTGATTTGGGGACTTCTTGAGGACATTACACCAGACTGCCAACCTGCACACAGTCACTCACCCTGTTTCTGGACCCAAGTTGTGGTAGCAGGTGCCATATTTGCTGCACACCCATTTTGAGACTGTTTTCTGCCCAGGCAATCTCAGTCCTTGTGTCTCCACCTTGCCAGATCTCCCACAGACATTCCCCAGCAGCAGCTGGGATTGTGGCGGCCACACAGGCCTGACTGGACCTAGCGGAGCTGCAGAATGCCCATGGCCCAGGTCTCAGGGAGTGCTGCTCCTATGGGAAGCGAGAGTGCAACCCACCAAGAAAGTACCCCTTCCCTGGGACAAAGGAAACCACAGCATGTTCTTTCCTGTGCTTGAGAGCTTCCACTTGTGGGGTGAAGGTGACGGTGCCTCTTCCGACAGAGGCAAAGATGCCATGCTCAACTCTGTCGGAGAGAAATGTGGTTCCACCCCAGTGGCCATATGGCCCCAGTGCTTGAACATGGCTGTGGAGAGGAAGACCTCTTTTCTCTACCCTCCCCACAACTACTGCAGAAATAGCCATGGCTGCACGCATGGGAGACTGGCATAGGTATGCTGGTAGATGGTCATTCCAGGACTGTTAGGGGTGGATGTACCCCACTGGATGTGTGCTTACCGGGCCCAGGCTTGCACTAAAGGCAGGGTCCTTCCCACTCTCTACATAGAGCAGCAGCATTCCTGAAGCAGAGAAGAGGAGAGCCTCAAAGTTTTATGTTTTGGGCTGAGAAAAGAAGTTCCACCCCATAACCACTTTGGTGGAGAGTCACAGAGCAGGTACCTTTCATGGCTCTCAGATTCACTGCAGCTTGGAGATAGAGAGGTCTGTCTATCTGAGTGTCTGGAGTGCCAGGACAGAAACACGACAGGAAGGTGAATTGCATTCCTACCTGGCCAGGCCATGGAGCTGAGATAGTGCTCCCCACTGCAGAAACCTCAGCACATTTCACCAAGATCTCCCTCAACCACCCAGTCAGGTCTGGTGCTTGTGTTTACCATTGGGATATGTGAGGTCAAAGTCCAGCTTGACAGTCCAGCTCCACCCAGCTTTGTGGGTGGTCTACCGAACAGCCCATTGGCTGAAGCAAAAGAGAGCTTCTCTCAATAAACAAAGACCAAGTATATGCCCATCTGCTTCTGCAGATGGTCAGCTGTTACCTGTAAATGCCACCTAATGGCCTGGAGATTGAACTGCACAGTGCAATACAAAACCTGCTGTACAAGTGCACAACAGTGAGGAATGAGTTAAGATTCCTGAGACTTCCTCTATCCTGACACCCAAGGAGGCAGTGAGCCTGCTCACAAACCCACCCAGTATGTAGCTACAATCAGCATTTGAGAAAGCCACCACACAAAAGCTATCTATAACCATGGAACACACGGAGAATCCTTGTCACTGAAAGCATCCAGAACCAAATTAAAATAACCACACACAGCATACAGCATAGTCACATCCTCAAGGAGAAAAAAAACTCCTGTCCAAATGAAAGTAAATTCCAAAAAAGAAGAGAGAAGAAGAGATAGCGTATCTAGATGAGACGGAACCAGAGGAAATATTCTGGTACTATGAAAAAACAGAGTGTTAAAACATCCCAGTGAATCACACTAACTCTCTAGCAACGGTTTCTAATCCAAAGGAAATCTTTGAAATACCAGATAAATAATTCAAAATATTTATTTTAAAGATGCTCAATGAGATACAAAAGAAAGTTGAAAACCAACACAAAGAAATTAGAAAAACTATTCAAGACATCAATGAAAAAATTACTGAAGAGATAGGCATTAAAACAAAAAACACACACAAAGAACATCTAGAAATGAAAAATTCATTGAAGGAATTACAAAATACAGTTGAAAGCTTTAATAATAGACTAGAACAAACAGAAAAAAGAATTTCAAAGTTGGATCTTTTGAATTAGCCCAGTTAGACAATAATAACGAAAACAGAATTTAAAAAATGAACAAAGACTTTGAGGAGTATGGAATGATATAAAACAACCAAATGCACAAGTCATAGCTATTTCTGGGGGAGACGAAGAGAAAGTTAAAAGTTTGGAAAACTTATTTGAGGAAATAATTAAGGAATATTTCCTTAGGCTTGGTAGAAATTTAAACATCCATGTTGGAGAGGAGAAAAGGGAATGCTTATACACTGTTAGTGGGAATGCAAATTAGTTCAACCATTGTGGAAGACAGTATGGTAATTTTTCAAAGTCCTAAAGATAGATATACCACTTGACCCAGCAATCGCATTACTGGGTATATACCCAAAGGACTATAAATCATTTTATTATAAAGACACATGCACACAAAAGCTCTGTGAAGCACTATTCACAATAGCAAAGACATGAAATCAACCTAAATGCCCACTGATGATACACTAGATTTTTAAAAATGTATAAAAAAACTTGTCAGCCACAAATTTTGTATTCTGCTAAATTCAGTTTCATGATGTACATATACACCGTGGAATACTATGCATCCACACACTCACACAAAATCTGAGATCATGTTCTTTGCAGGGACGTGGATGGAGCTGGAGGCCATTATCCTTCGCACACTAATACAGGAACAGAAAACTAAATACCACATGTTCTCGCTTATAATTGGGAGCTAAGTAATGAGAACACATTGACAAATAGAGAGGAACAAAACACACTGGGGCCTATTAGATGGTGGAGGGTGGGAGGTGGGAAAGAATCAGGAAAAGTAACTAATGGGTACTAGGCTTAATACCTGGGAGAAAAAATAATTTGCATAATAAAGCCCCGTGACACAAGTTTTCCTAGGTAACAAATCTGCACATGTACCTCTGAACTTAAACGTTAAAACAACAACAACAAAAAAATACTTTTTATGCAACTTTACATAATGGAAATCAGAAAGCTCAGGGTTCATCCACTCTTTCTCATTTATGCCTCTTCAGGTTACTGCCATTCATAGATACTTCTCATCATCAATTTTGAACGAAAGATAAAGAGCCCAAAACCTAAAAAAGAGAGAGAGACAGATTTAGACATCCAGGCACAAGCTCAGAGAACTCTAGGAAAATGCATTGCAAGATGGACTTCACCAAGGCATATAGTCATCAGGGCCTCTAAAGTAAATATGAAGGAAAAACTTCTAAAATCATCAAGAAAAAAAGGATCTAATTACCTATATAGGGAATCCCTTCAGACTAACAGTAAGATTCTCAGCAAAACCTTTACAAGCCAGAATAGATTGGGGTCCTATTTTCAGACTTCCTAAAGACAAAAACTGTCAACCACAAAGTTTGTATCCTCCTAAATTTAAGCCTTATAAAAGAAAGAGAAATAAAATCTTTCCCAGACAGGCAAATGCTAAACTAATTCATCACCAATCCTAAGAAATGTTTTAAGGTGTTCAAAACTTGGAAACAAGAGGTCAGTGCTCACTATTGTAAAAACACATGAATGTACAAAATTCACAGGTCTTATAAAACAGTTACACAATTGACACTACAAAGCCACTTGGTAACAATTAACATTATGACAGAAACAAAACCTCACACATCAACATTAAACTTAAATGTGAATGGACAAAATCAGGAGGGTCCAATCTTTTGGCTTCCCTGGGCAACATTGAAAGAAGAATGATTGTCTTGGGCCACACATAAAATACACTAACACTAATGATAGCTATGAGAAAAAAAAAAGACAAAGAAGGTGATATAGTCTTGCTCTGTGTCCCATCCAAATTTCATGCTGTTATAATTCCCAATGTTGGGAGAGGTTCCTGATGGGAAGTGATTGGATCATGGGGGTGAGTGTTTCCCCTGCTACTCTCATGACGGTGAGTGAGTTCTCACAATATCTGGTTGTTGGAAGTGTGTAGCACTTCCCTCTTCTCTCTCTCCCACTCCACCATGGTAAGATGTGCTTGCTTCCCATTCACCTTCCACCATGATGGTAAGTTTCCTGAGGCCTCCCAGTCATGCTTCCTGTACAGCCTGTGGGACTGTGAGTCAATTAAACCCATTTTCATCATAAATTACCCAGTCTCAGGTGGTTCTTTGCAGCAGTGTGAAAATGGAGTAATACAGAAGGCCATTATATAAAGACACAGGGATCAATTCCACGAGAAAATATAACAGTTCTAAATATATATGCACCCAATATGAGAGCACCCATATTCATAAAACAAATTATATTAGACCTAAGAAAAGGGATATACAGTAATATAATAATAGTGGAAGACTCCAACACCTCACTGACAGCACTAGATCATAGAGGCAGAAAATCAACAAGGAAACTCTGGACTTAAATTAGACTCTAGACCAAATGGACCTAACAGACATTTACAGAACATTCTACCCAACAACTACAGAATATATAGAGAGACATATATATTCATATATTATCATCAGGACATGGAACATTTTCCAGAATGGACCATATAGACCACATGTTAGGTCACAAAACAAGTCTCAATAAATTAAACAAAAAAAAAATATCAGTTATCTTCTTGGGCCACAGTGGAATGAAACTTGAAATCAATACCAAGAGGCACATTCAAAACTATACAAATACAATGAAATTAAACAACCTGCTCCTGAATGATCTTTGGGTCAATGACAAAATTAAGATGAACATTTAAAAAAATTTTGAAACATATGAAAATAGAGTTATAACATACCAAAATCTCTGGAATGTAGCAAAAGCAGCACTAAGAGGGAAGTTTATAGCATTAAATACCTATATCAAAAAAACAAAGACAGAAAAACTGCAAATTAACAACCTAACATTACAACTCAAAAACAAGAATAAACCAAACCCAAAGCTAGCAGAAGAAAGTAAATAACAAAGACCAGCACAGAAATGAAATTTAGACCAAAAAACTATACAACGAATCATCAAAACAAAAGTTGGCTTTTTGAAAAGATAAATAAAACTGATAGACTACTAAGTAGATTAACCAAGGAGAAAATGAGAGAAGATTCAAATAAGCACAATCAGAGGTGAAAAAAGAGACATTATAATTGATATCACAAAAATACAAGAGATCATCATAGACTACTATAAACAGCTCTATGCATGCAAACTAGAAAATCCAGAGGAAATGGGCAAATTCCTGGAAATCTACAATCTCCCAAAATTGAACCAGAAGAAAATAGAAATCCTGTACAGATTATTGATCAGTAGTGTGATTGAACTGGTCATTTTAATTCTCTCCCCCCAAAAATAAGCCCAAGCATAGACAGATTCACAGCCAAATTCTACCAGATGTACAAAGAAGAACTGATATCAATTCTACTGAAACTGTTCCAAAAAAAATGAGACAGAAGAACTCCTCCCTAATTCATTCTATGAAGCTAGTATCATCCTGACACCAAATGCAGGTAAGGACATAGCAAAAGAAGAAAACTACAAGCCAATATCCCTGATGAACATAGATATAAAAATCCTCAACAAAATACTAGCAAACTGAATCTAACAGCACATCTAAAAGACAATACACTGCAAACAAGTGGGTTTTATTTCAGAAATTCAAGGATTGTTCAACATATGCAAATAAATAAATGTGAATCACTTCATAAACAGAATTAAAAGTAAAAATCAAATAATCATTTCAATAAATGCAGAAAATGTATTTAACAAAGTTCAACATCCCTTCACGATGAAAACCCTCAACAAAATAGGCCTAGAAGGAACATACTGCAAAATAATAAAAGCCATATACAACATACCCACAGTCAACATTGTACTGCATAGAAAAATATTTGAAAGCATTTCCTCTGAGAACTGGATAAAGACAAGGATGTCCTCTTTCACCATTCCTATTCAACATGGTACTGGAAGTCTCAGCCAGAGCAATTAGACAAGAGAAAAAAATATTAATAAAAGGCATTACAATTGGAAAATAAGTCAAATGATCTGTTCACTGACAATGTGATCTTATACCTGGAAAACCCTAAAGACTCCTCCAAAAGACTCCTAGAGTTGATACATGACTTTAGTAAAGTTTCAGGGTACAAAATCAATGTACAAAAATCAGTAGCTTTTTTTTCTTTTTTTGAGATGGAGTCTCACTCTGTCACCCAGGCTGGAGTGCAGTGGTGTGACCTCAGCTCACTTCAACTTCTGCCTCCTAGGTTCAAATTATTCTCCTGCCTCTACTTCCCAAGTAGCTGGGACTAAAGATGCGGGCCACCATGCCTGGCTAATTTTTTTTTTTTTTTGGTAGAGATGGGGTTTCACCATGTTAGCCAGGATGGTCTTGATCTCCTGACCTCGTGATCCACCTGCCTTGACTTCCCAAAGTGCTGCAATTACAGGCATGAGACCAATAATGATCAAGCTGAGAACCAAATCAAGAAGTCTATTTCATTTACAATAGCTGTAAAAAATAAAATACCCAGGAATACATTTAACCAAGGAAGTGAGAGATCTTTACAAACAGAACTACAAAATACTGTTAAAAGAAATTGTAGATGACATAAGCAAATGGAAAACATCCCATGCTCATGGGTTGGAAAAGCCAACATCATTGAAAAAACATAAAAACTATACTACCCAAAGCAAGCTACATATTCAACATTATTTCTGTTGAATTACCAATGTCATTTTTCACAGAATTTTAAGGCAATCCTAAAATTCATACTGAATTAAAAAAGAGTCTTAAAAGCCAAACCAATTTTAAGCAAAAAGAACAAAGCTGGAGCCATCACATTACCTGACTTCTAATTATACTACAAGGCTATGGTAGCCCAAACAGCCTGGAACAGGTATAAAAAATAGACACATCAATTAATGGAAAAGAATAGAGAACCCAGAAATAAAGTCACATATCTACAATCAAATGAGCTTTGACAAAATTGACAAAAATATATAATGCAGAAGGGATACTTTATTCAATAAGTGGTGCTGGGAAAATTTCAAAGCCATATGCAGAAGAAATAAACCGGACCCCTACTTATCACCATATACAAAAATTAACTTCAGGATGGATTAAAGACTTTAATATAAGAACTGAAACCATAAACATCCTAGAAGAAAACCTAGGTAAAACTCTTATGGACATTGGCTTAGACAAATAATTTATGACTAAGACCTCAAAAGCAAGTGCAACAAAACCAATAATAAACAAATGAGATTTAGTTGAACTAAAGAAGTTCTGCATAACAAAAGAAATAATCAGCAAAGTAAGCAGACAACCTACAGAAAAGAAGAAAATGCTTGCAAACAATGCATCCAACAAAGGACTAATATCAAAAATCAAGGAGCTCAAACAGCTCAACAGGAAAAACAACAAAAATAAATAAATAAATCAATATTGGGCAAAGGACATGAACAGATATTCTACGAAAGAAGACATGCAAGTGGCCAAAAAACATGTCAAAGAGGCCATAACATTCAGGACATAGGCATGGGCAAGGACTTCACATCTAAAACACCAAAAGCAATGGCAACAAAAGCCAAAATTGACAAATGGGATCTAATTAAACTAAAGAGCTCCTGCACAGCAAAAGAAACTACCATCAGAGTGAACAGGCAACCTACAGAATAGGAGAAAATTTTTGCAATCTACTCATCTGACAAAGGGCTAATATCCAGAACCTACAAAGAACTCAAACAAATGTACAAGAAAAAATCAAACAACCCCATCAAAAAGTGGGCAAAGGAAGTGAACAGACACTTCTCAAAAGAAGACATTTATACAGCCAACAGACCCATGAAAAAATGCTCATCATCACTAGCCATCAGAGAAATGCAAATCAAAACCACAATGAGATACCATCTCACACCAGTTAGAATGGCAATCATTAAAAAGTCAGGAAACAACAGGTGCTGGAGAGGATGTGGAGAAATAGGAGCACTTTTACACTGTTGGTGGGACTGTAAACTAGTTCAACCATTGTGGAAGACAATGTGGCGCTTCCTCAAGGATCTAGAACTAGAAATACCATTTGACCCAGCCATCCTATTACTGGGTATATACCCAAAGGATTATAAATCATGCTGCTATAAAGACACATGCACATGTATGTTTATTGTGGCACTATTCACAATAGCAGACTTGGAACCAACCCAAATGTCCATCAATGACAGACTAGATTAAGAAAATGTGGCACATATACACCATGGAATACTACGCAGCCATAAAAAATGATGAGTTCATGTCCCTTGTAGGGACATGGATGCAGCTGGAAACCATCATTCTCAGCAAACTATCACAAGAACAGAAAACCAAACACTGCATGTTCTCACTCATAAGCGAGAATTGAACAATGAGATCACTTGGACACAGGAAGGGGAACATCATACACCGGGGCCTATTGTAGGGAGGGGTGAGGGGGGAGGGATTGCATTGGGAGTTATACCTGATGTAAATGACGAGTTAATGGGTGCAGCACACCAACATGGCACATACATACATATGTAACAAACCTGCACATTGTGCACATGTACCCTAGAACATAAAGTATAAAAAGTCAAAGAATGCTCAACACCACTAAACATTAGATAAATGCAAATTAAAACCACAGTGAGATACCCTCTTACACCAGTCAGAATGGCCATTATTAAAAAGTCACAAAACAACAGATGTTGGTGAGGATGCAGAATAAAGGAAACACTTACACACTGTTGGTAGGAATATCATCAGTGTACATGATATAAATTTACATCAGTATAAACCTCTATGGAAAACAGTATGGAGATTTCTCAAAGAATTAAAAACAGAATGACCATTTGACCGAGCAATCCCATTACTGGGTATATACACAAAAGAAAAAACATTGTTCTACCAAAAAGATAGATGGACTCATATGTTTATCACAGCACTATTCACAGTAGCAAGGTCATTGAATCAACCTAAATGTCCACCCATGGATTTGATTAGATATAGACAATGTTGTGTTATATGTAGCACGAAATGCTACTCATCCATTAAAAAGAATGAAATCAACAACATGGCTGGAACTGGAGGCCATTATCTTAAGTGAAGTAACTCAGAAGCAGAAAGTCAGATGTCATGTGTTCTCACTGATAAACAGAAGCTAAATAATGTGTACACATGGACATAGAGTGAAATAACAGACATTGGAGACTTGGAAAAGTGGGAGGATGGGAGAAGCATAAGGGATGAGAAATTAACTGTTGAGTACAATTTACACTATTTGGGTGATCGTAACACTAAAAGCCCAGACTTCACCACTACAGAGTATATCCATGTAACAAAACTGTACTTGTACCTCCTAAATATATAAAAATTAGAAAAACCTTTTAAAACTAAAAGTTCTTAGTTTCCTCTTTCTCATGGGTCTTTCCTCTTTTGTGCAGTGTGCTTCCTCCTTTTAATCAATTACTTTCCCCACCTTTTGCATTGTTATTTGTTTCAGGACTTCTGTTGTTCCAGAAGTTAGGAAAGTAAGGAAACATGAGGAAGAACCTCAGAGTTCATTAAATCCACTGGTTAGTCTAAAACCAGTAAAACCAAGGCCAAAAAGGAATCATCTTAAGTCACAAAATTGGTGAGTATCAAAGTAAAGATGAAAGGACAAGTCTCCTGACTTCCAATATATTGCTACCTCCATTTCAAATAAATGATTCTTTCTTCCTTTTTATTGGTTCGCTTAAGGAAAAAAAAAAAAAAACATCTTGAAAACTTTCGAGACCTTTCCAAATAAGATCCAATCGATATTTCATATGGGTACACATTTGAGTGCTACATATTAGGTTGGTGCAAAAGTAATTGCAGTTTTTGCTATTAAAAGTAATGGTAAAAACCACAATTACTTTTGCACCAATTTAATACTTCCCAAACTCTCTGCTCTCTCCTCCTTTTGCTTTCTCTGTTTAAATTCTCATATTTCCTCCATTATACCCTGTCCTCTTTGCTAAGCAGCCATAACTGTTTTGGTGTTTCCTGCATCTCTTGTTTCATAAGGTATATAAGTTCAAGTGACATACGCCATTGCAGGAATATATTTTACCTTGATCGCTACACTTCCCCAAAAGGACCTCGGGGAGCTAGAGTAATAAGCAGCCCTATGTTAAAGTGTTGGTCATGTGCAGCATACTGGAGGAAGATGAATTTACTTCCAAAACCCTTTGGACCACTTCTCTTTACAAATAACTGCCTCAGTTATAGCAGTTTCTGACACCATCTTGCCATTCTCTCATCTCCTCTTACTTTCCTCCAAAAATAACCCGTCCAAATCCCAATCCCTGATGCATACACGTTCTTCTACTGGCCCATAAAATGTCATGACTAATCAAATGGTTTGAATATACAGTTCATCCAGCACACACTGGGAAGATTCCCATTCACCGCTTTGCTTCAGGATCACTCCTGCAAGGGGATAAGGTGCTCACCTACATAGCAAGCCTACCCATTGTGAGCCAGGGTTAGCCTTTGTTATTCCCAACAGCTTGTCAGCAGGGAGTCTCCTGATTTGAGGTGACCTGAGGGCAAGGCAGTGAGGGCCGGCATAACTATGGTAAATGACAGAAGGGCCTGGGCCACTTGCTCATGCAGCTCATTATGTCCTTTCTTCCTGGTTATCCCTACCCTGGAGGTACCAAGTCTATCTCACAGTAGGTTCTCCAAGTCTATCTCACAGTAGGTTCTGCTGGGCCTGCCTGAACTTACAACATGGTCTGTCAGAACTCAGCTCATGATGAGCAGTTTGGGCCACATTGTCACTGCATGTCCCATGCTCCTTCTGTACAAGGGCCCCATGGCATGTCCAGAAGCTGTATTTCCAATAAGTGACTGCCTGCTGCAAATGACATGGTCCTGTTCTGGAATCACAGGATCTACATTGCACTTCTTCCACTGGGGCTTCCACAAGCCCCAGACATCCCTGTCACCAAAGACATCTCTAACACAAGAGGTTCTGCAGTGAATAAGGTCAGTAAGGCAGTGCTGCTGGAACCACATGCAGCATCTGCTGCAGAGTACTGTTCTTCTACAAGTACTACTCAAATCCACTCCCAGACATGGAATACATTGACTCCAGAACCCAAGGAAGCCTATCAAGTATTGTGCCTCCTTCTTAGTGTAGGAGGCATGAAATGTGATTTTTTAAATTATTATTATGATCTTGAAGGGGATGTCTTGTCAGAAGACACCCATGACCCCTCGAAAACTAGAACACCACAAAGAAGGTAGGGTACAGGAGGCACACCCAAAGCAATGACTTCCTGCCTGAAAGTATCTGGGGACACATGCTTGTGATCAAATTATTCAAACACAGAAAAAATCAGCCCTAGAAGATCTCTAACTTTTATCCCTACTGTTCAGCATCTGCAAACACACTTTGAAACCAATCTGCAGTCCATTAAAGGAAGCTGGCATACTATCTCTCCTCCACCCCATAATTCCATTATGGCCATGGAATTGCCCTGGACTCTTACACAAGCTGAGTAGGACTCGGAAGTAGCATGATGTGGGAGCACCATACTCTGAAATATCAAACACTTAAAATATCAAATTCTAGACGCCTGCACCTCCTACCTCAATACACCTTCCCTCCATACCACCCCCATTGTGAAACCAGAGTTGGGAGACAAAGGCTGAGGAAGAAAAAATGGAATACTTTGTGAGTTAGAACAGTGTTTAATATTTTAACAATTCCTGTTGCATGGGGTTGAAGGGAAAAAAAGAACTAACTCTTAAGCTGCTAGGTGTTTGGGACCTGTCTGAGAATTTGACATTTGATTTGTATGCTCTATTTTGGAAGCTACTTTAAAAAGAGAAATACCTTTATCCAGGTTGGGATTTCACATGATACCCCACATGAAGAAATCAGGGACGTGCCCTTATCATCAGTGGTCAAAGAAGGAGAAGAAGGATGATGGAGAAGAGGAGTTCAGAGACGTAATATTTAATTTCCTACCTCTTCTTTATGTACCTTGCTTATATAAGAAGGTATATCCCAATATGAGAGCTAAAACCAGAAATAGGCTTTCCTTCACTGCCTGTTGATGGTTCCCAAGCTGCTGAGGAAATACACACTCTTGCATATCATACAAATTCGTCAGTCCTCAGGTCCCTCTAGTCAAGTAAGCAACAAACCTGTCTTCTCTATCATCCAGCTGTTCTTGATGAAAAGACTTGTAGTTCTGAAGTGGTGGGAAGGGGACACCCCTCTCACATCAGACTACCCCATGCTTCCCTCTCCAGGTACCAAGGCTCAACCCTTACCTCCCACTTACTACTGATTTCATTGTTGCCAAGTTAGATGAAAGAAAAAGGAAAGGAGAATAAACCCCATTCTGACACCACTTTAACGTCTCTCTGCCTTTCTCATCCAAACACAGAGAAGAGAGAAGGGAGGAAGGAAGGAGGCTCATGGAAGTTGGGGGCAGAGGAAAGAAGAGAAGGAAAACTTCACCTTTCTTTTTATCTCCAAATTGGCTCCTCACCCCCTCAAGCTTCTTCACAGCCAGTCTTGCTCCTTTTCTCATCACAAAGTTGTTATTCCAGCATTTCCTCCCTAAGTTCTGGAGCCATGTACCAGCCCCTTTCCTTCCAGGGCCAGACTTTTCCTGAAGCATCTGCTCTTTCAAACCTGCAGCCCTTTCTAACAGATTTGAGCTGGGTAAGTCCAAATGTCTCAGCTCTAATTTAGAGTAGAAAGAAGATCCTGCAAATGGAGAGGAGATACTACTTCAAATGCTGTTCTATGTGATGATAGAGTGTTATGGAAACGTGAGAACCAATTCCCAGCTATGTCATAGCTAAAATCATTTGTGGGGACAGTAATGGTGGTGGACTGTGAACCATCCAATGATGGTAATCACCATGCACAGTGTCCTGCTTTGGCCAAATGTGCTCTAAGCTCCAAAGTAATATGTGCACCAAATGCAAAATGCAACAGAACATAGTAATACCACAAGGATTATAATAAAACCACTGGTCTCCTGCTCTATTCCTTTCTACCTTGACTCAAGCCCGGGAAGCACTTTCAGCTCCTTTAGCTTCTTTCTTTAGTATAATAATTACTTCCATAGTAATAATGACTACGATGTTGCTGAATTTGTCAGTTCAGACATTGTCTTCTGACTTCTCACTTTAGAAGACGAGGATTTGATAGTTTTCCTCTCCCCATCCCATCTCCGACACAGACATATACACATTCTCTCTGTGTCTTTTCAATATAGTGTTATCACAGGTTTGTTGTTTTTGTTGAATCCATCTTCAGTTTATACATTATATGCAAATGCATATATTTATAGGTTATAATACCTAAATATTATTAATATCTGAGCCTAGTAGTGTAGAATGACTATATTTCCTTTCTTGTACAGTTGCCTTTTTCTGAAGTTGTTAATTGCCTCGTATTTTTGTTGTTATTGACTTGCTTTTCTATATATCTATCATTATAATATCCCCAAATTCTCTGCCAAAAATATGATTATTTTCAATATATTCACACATGTCAGACATTCTATGAGTTTCTTCTTTTACTTGGAGAGACATTCTTTCTGGAAACCTCTATCCTGCTTCTTCAATCTGGAACAGTTGCTCTCTAGATTTGCTGCACAGCTGCCATTCAAAACTCTCCATCAACATCCTGGAGACTTCCTTAGCCTCTTTATCGTACTGCATACTCTTTGGTTAGATAAAAAAATGTCTGTCTTTGTTTATTCAGCTGTTTTGATGGAGTATATACTCAAATAGCTTTCTGAGAAAGGGTACATTAGAGGCACATTTCTTAAGGCTTTGCATATGTAAAAACAAATTTATTTTAACCTGTATACTTGATTGATAGATTGGTTAGATATAGTGTCCTATCTGGTATGAGACTGGAAAACAGTTTCCCTCTAAATTTTAAAGGCATTTTTCCAGTGGCATTTTGTTTCCGGCATTGCCATGAAGAGGTCAATACCATTATTCATTGCCCTTGGTGTGTGATCTATTCCCCCTTTCTATTTCATTGAAAATATTTTACTTCTCTTTCCCTCCAATTTCCTGAAATGATATGCTGTCTTGTAAATTATTTTTTATTCATTGGTCTAGGTATGCCATAAGACCTTTTTAATCCGAAGGCTCATATTTATCTGTTCTTCTAAATTAACTTAATTATTTCTTTAAAACTTTGGCTTTTTTCTTCATGTTTTTAAAAATTCTAATTCATTAGATGATAGACAATCAGGGGACTGATCTAATTTTCTGACTATTTCTCTATTTGTTCCCCTTTCTGGGAAATATTTTACCTATCAACACTTCTACTGAATTGTTTGAGCCATGTGTTAGTGAGTTCTTGAGATGCTACAAACGAAAACCTAAGACTGGGTAAATTATAAACAAAAAATGTTTAATTGGCTCATTCACACATGGCAACAGCATCTACTGGGCTTCTGAGACCACAGGGAGCTTTTACTTGTGGCAGAGAGTGAAGGGGGAGCAGGCATGTCACATGGCAAGAACAGGAGCAAGAGAGAAGAAGGAAGATACCACACACTTTTAGACAACCAGATCTTGCAAGAATTCACTCACTGTATGACACTATTGCAGGGACAGCACCAAGGGGAGAGTGCTAAACCATTCATGAGAAATCCAACTCCATTATCCAAAAACCTCCCACCAGGCCCCACTTCCACTACTGGATATTACAATTCAACATGAGATTTAGAGGAGACAACATTCAAAGTATATCAAGCCATTATTTTTTTAGGTTAAAAGTGTTATTTTCTATTCCTGAACATTCTCTTTTATAGCCTACTGTTCCTGTTCCATAGATGCAATATCTTCACTTATCTCTTAGATATTAATTGAAAAATTAAATGTTTTTTCTTCTGTTCTATGTTTCTTTATTTTTAAATTTGTTTTGATTTGTTTGCTTTGTACTTTGACATGCATATTCGAGATGTTCTTCTACTACCTAATATTCTTGGCTGTTCATTCATATTTAAGCTCTAATTCTTTAAGGACTAATACTGACACTTTGCCCAGCTCCACTGAAATGTATTTTTACTGATTTTGGGGGGTGGATGGGTTTCCTGTGTGAAGGGTGAAACTACCTTGTGTGGAACTTCGTCTGAGATTACACCCTTGCTTGGCTTCCTCCCCTTCCTTGGCCTTCTTTTCCAACTTCCTCATTTGTCTCCCATAAGAATACTTCCTTCTGAAACTGCTTGCATACAAGCTCTTGTCCCAAAATCTGCTTCAAGGGGAACCCATCTCATGACAAACTTCAACACTCATAGGCCAGTCTCTGTACATAGCACCAACATAGTAGATATTCGATCCATATTTGATAAATGAATGTTTTCCAATGAAATTTAAGAGATGGAGGCCAGACATGGTGGCTCACACCTGTAATCCCAGCACTTTGGGAGGCCGAGGCGGGCGGATCACAAGGTCAGGAGATCGAGACCACAGTGAAACCCCATCTCTACTAAAAATACAAAAAATTAGCTGGGCGTGGTGGCGGGCGCCTATAGTCCCAGCTACTCAGGAGGCTGAGGCAAGAGAATGGCGTGAACCCGGGAGACAGAGTTTGCAGTGAGCTGAGATGGCACCACTGCACTCCAGCCTGGGCGACAGAGCGAGACTCTGTCTCAAAAAAAAAAAAAAAATTTAAGAGATGGAAGGTGATTTCATTGAACTTGATACATTTTCTCTGTTATGTAGATATTTGATGTTGATAGAGCAAACACATGAAAAATTTTTGCCAGAGAACTTCAAAGTTATATGCTTCTGAAGAGGAAGACATGGAAAAATTGTCAAAACCTAGTTGGTTATTGCATGAAAATCAGAGTAATAAATGTTGTCAAAAATTGGCAGACAGAAAAATTCTAAAGTGTCTGAATAGAACATCAGAAAGCTAAAATTGGCTTCCTCTTAATAAATGTCCTAACATTGAGCATTCCTATATATTTAATTTTCTGTTTCATAAATTTGAAATTTCTGGGAAATTTTTAAAAACACACCATCGTGGGTTCTCTGAATAAATGCATATATACACATACCACCCAGCACATTCACATTCTCTTCAGAATTAAGCAAAACACCATAGAAAAAAATACTTCAGAGCTTACAGAAGCTATTTACACTTGATTTAAATAGGTTCTCAATAAGTACCCAAAACTTATATGGGCCAATTCTAGGCATTTTAGAAAAAAAATGACTGATCATCCTTAGCTGTGGCTTGAGAGATACCAGTTGGAGGGTATGGCCAAATGGATCAGAAAGAGCCACAAATAAGTTTTAGGTTTACTTTGGAAAAGGTGTAAAAAACTGCAAGTGGGTTTTGTTCAAATTTACAGAACAGACTCTAACCATCTAATGAATGGCTTCTATACAAGTAGGTGGGAAAGAAAATGCCTGTACTCCAAAGACAACCACTAAGCAGTGAAAACCAGGGAAGTAGAAGTTACGATTTCTGATTTTTCTGGTGGGTCTGAGAGGGCCAAGGCCTTTGCCATGACCACCAGAGCCTATAGGATCCCTTATTACCCAACACAAACTAGAACAGCTCCTATAATCAGGGCAAAGCCGTGCCCCTTTTTTGACTGGGGATGTAAACCTTCTTGTACTGTGTCAGATCCTAAAGTGTTGCTTCCAAAACAACCAGGTAAGACCGGTACCAAACCTCCCTTAGCCTATTGTCTTCACTAAGCTTGTATCCTGAGTCCAAGACCATACCTGAGTCCTTCTGCCCATCTTAGGCCCTCAGCCATGACCACTGCCTGAGAGTAAAGCCTGGCCTCCTGGACCTATCTGGTCACCATGACGCCTCATTCCTTCTACTGCCAGTCTGGACCAAATGACTATGTTGAGCTCCTTCTCTATGCTCTGTCCTTGCACCCCATTTTGTCCCACATTGCTGCTAAAATATTAGGAATTATCATGAATCTTAGTAAAGCCTTTTATCTTGAACAAGAAACAGTTGTTTTCAAGGAATAGATACTATTCAAATTAGCTTAATTAAAAATAGTAAGATCTTCTGGAAGGACATATGTATTTCACAGTACTCAAAGCAGGTAAAACGATAGGGCCTCAAGAAAGATTAGAATGAGTGAGAGGAAACAAAAGAAGCTTACTCTCCAGGTCCACGGGCCTGAATGTCTTTTACTTTCTGCTGCCAACTTTTCTTGTTTTGGTAAACTTTAGTGGACCCAGGCCTGTGTTCATATGGTGTCTCAACTTGATGGTTCTCTGAAGCATGAATTTGAATTTGGTGGGAAACGGTGATGAGCATCTCCAATACATCTTGCACTCTGAGACCTGGGTCTCAGATGAGTCATTCTGGAAAATTATTTTTCGTAGTGCTAAGATTTTGTATAAACCCTTAAATTATGTACTGTTGACATATTATTGAAAATCTTTTAAACATGTATTTTAAGCTTTCCTGCCTTTCTAATCAGTGTGCTACAGACAACTAAACCTTTCTCTTATGACTCATGCATCATTATAACCACCATATATTGTATAATACATTCTACAACACAGAGACAGCCTCCAATCCCTTTGAGGCCTTTGGAGCTATTTTCACCCACAAAATACTAGCACAGATTGTTACATTTTGGGGTTGTCTGTTGTCAACAGCTTCCTGTATGTATTTCTAAAAGCCCCTCTTCTCATGTTTAATTTACTCCTGTTACAATCTTAGTGGCTCTGCAAATTAAATCACTCAGGCTATTTGTTACAGCCCATTAGCTTGCAAAGAACAGTCATGCACTCAGGATCCTCAGTTAATGAAGGGTGATATAAAAATACACACAATATTTAAGAAGGCTTAGCATTCACAAAGCCAGCCCCCATGAGGAACTAAAACATTGTCTAGGGCACACAGCCAGCTCTTCTGACCCACTTATCATATTCTCTATGGAGAAGGCAGAATGAGAGTTCATAGAGTGAATGGGATAAAAGTGGACCCCTAGTGCAATCATCACCAGGTAAAAGAACTTGGAGGCTGGGCATGGTGGCTCATTACTGTAATTCCAGCACTTTGGGAGGCCAAGGCGGGTGGATCATGAGGTCAAGAGTTCAAGATCAGCCTGACCAAGATGGTGAAACCCCGTCTCTACTAAAAATACAAAAATTAGCTGGACGTGGTGGTGGGTGCTTGTAATCCCAGCTACTCGGGAGGCTGTGTCAGAGAATTGCTTGAACCCATAAGGCGGAGATTGCAGTGAGCCAAGATCCCGCCACTGCACTCCAGCCTGGGCAACATAGTGAGACTCCTTCTCAAAAAAAAAAGGACTTGGAACATGTTCAGAGGTAGCCTGCCATAGTTGAATGATATATCCTGTTGAATTTTAATGTGCACGTAAATTATCTGGGGCTCTTATTAAAATACAGATTCTAATTCAATAAGTGTAGATGAAGCCTGAGCATCTGCATGGCCAGCAAGCTCCCAGTGATGCCTATGATCCCATCCCAGTAGCAAGGTTGTTGAGTACGTTCAGTAGTCGCCTGTTGGAGTGATAAACACTACCTGTGCCTCACATCCACTTTGAGGTCTTAAAGTGCAGCTTCACAGACTGGATCAGGCCTCTGTGGACCACACAGATGTTGGGTAGGCTCCCAGGACTATCAAGATGATACGAGTGGCTTCTTCAGCTACTGAATATCCTTTTAGGCCTCTCCCTAAAACTTAGAACTCATGCTTTTCAAGTGAAATCATGTGTTTGCCATGCCAGTAGAAAGTGAGCTAGGGGAATCACATATACATGCGATCCAAGGAGAAAGCCAGTGCGCCTACAGTCCATGCCTTCAGCAGTTGGCCTTCACACCTGAGTTCCCATGATCTCCTCCTCGTTGTCTTCTTAGTCTGTTTTTCCCTTTCACTTTCTTATTACCACCCACCCACTCCCTCTTTCTTTTTTCTTTTTTTGTACATGGCTTCTATCGCTCCCCATTTTTCTGCTAACACTTGTCTCTTTAAGTGAATCTGGGCTCCTACAACTCTTCTGTCTCCGTCCCTCTCTGTGTCTCTCACTTTCAATCTCCCCAACACAGACAATTTGACTGTGCATGTTCATCACTAACCAGTTTGGGGCCATTCTACCTGAACACAGATAGTACACCAGACCACCTCATAAGTCATTACACCTCTGTGGATGGCTGCCTTTGCCTCCAGTTCTGCTGTCTAAATAACATCTAACTAGATGTGGTTGATGTCAAATAGCATCTTAGAAAGAGCTCAGGTTTGGAAGATAGAAGGACTGGTTTGATAACTGCTTATGCCATTTATAATACCCTGAGCCTTTGGGCAAGTTATTGAGCATTTCTGGGTCCCTATTTATTCACCTACAGAAGGAAATAATAATAGTTATTATTACTGCAAGAAATAAAAGAGAATATTCACCTAAAGCGCTGATGGTTTTTTGATGCATCAACTGGTTAGGCTGAACTACAGACTCCAGTTATTCATTCCAACACCAATCTAGGGAGATGATCCTGTGTGGGCCTGAACTAATTAGTCGAAAGGGAAATTATCCTGGGTGTGTGGACTTAATCAGCTGGAAGACCTTCAAACAGAACTTAGGCTTTCTCTGGGGAGACAGAGAGAAACTCCTACCTGTGGACAACAGCTTTCGCTCATGCTGGTGGATTCTAGCCTGCTCATAATTTTCCCTTCCTGACCACCTGCCCTGTGAACTTGGGACTTTGCTTAGCCAGCCCCCAGAATCATGACTATCAATTTATTGAAATAAATTTCTGTGTGCACACGTATGTGTGTGTGTGTGCATGTATGTGTGTGTGTAACATTTATATACTCTCCTACTGGTTCTGTTTGTCTGGTTGAATGTTGACTGATGATATAAGCACTTAGAACAGGGCCTGGAGCATATAGTTATGTGCTCAAAGGATTTCACTCGTTGTTATTATTAACTCTGCATAAGATGACACTGGCAGCTGCTCCTCTAAAGCACTGGATTGTGGGTGTGGTTAGTTCCTAGGATATCCCATCTTGAGCTATACATTCCACTTCTAAAAGTGGTAGATTAAAAAATAAAAAAAGAAAATTAGGCTTAGAAGGAAGACCAGAGGGCATATCTATTAATAAACCCATTATATTTTGTGCCTTTTTACTTCTTGGTTCTTGAGCTTATTTAGGATAGACAAGATTGCTAGATAATATCAGTGTTGCTACTATATTTTAAAAGTTGATGTCGACAATTATTTAACATATGTGTCAGTTATTTAAAGTTACTGAGATTGCTCGGAGTGGACAGTTGTAGAAGAACAAAATCAGAATCTTCTTTGTAGATTCCATCTGATTCCACTTGTGCCAGACATCTTTTGTTTTCTCTGCACCAGCACTGCTATCCCTTTCTTCTGGCATTAGTACCTGCTATGAGGGAATTATCTCTCCACATTTCATGCAGTGGGAGATGGCTGTGGACAATGAGGCTTCACATGCAGCCACAAGGGTGAGCACAAGAGCGAACTCCAGCTCTCTATGATATCCCCCTGGACAGAGCGCACATATGGTGGATACAAGACTAAATGGAGTCAGATAAGAATCCTCTCTTTAGATGTCCTATATGGACCCTGGGGAAAAGTGAATCGCTCTCCTAAGTCATGAGCCATGAGGGGATGCAAGCTTATAATTACCTGTAGCCATCTCGTATGCCACATACAGAGAGCTAGCTCAAGAACAAAGAAATAAGTTGGGAAAACAGAGCTAAGAAAACAAAATAGCATGGTCTGTTGACTATAACATTTGAGCACCAGGATCCAGCCATGTCTGAAACTGGGTCCTCCTTTATTAGTTATCTACTGCGGCATAACAAAAACTTAAAAGAGCAGTGGGTTATTTCTCACAGTTTCTGAGAGTCAGAAATTTGAGAGTGGCTTAGCTGGGGGACTCTAGTGCAGAGTTTTCCATGCACTGTGGTAAAGTTATAGGTTAAGGCTACAGTCATCTGAAGATGTCATCTGAAGATTGTCTGCGATTGGAGGATAAGGTCTCAGTTCATTGCCATGTGGGTCTTTCCACAGGGCTGAGTATCTTCATGACATGAGTCCCCCAGAGTGAGTGATCTGAGACTGAGAGCAAGCAAGAAGTCACAGAGCCATTTACGACCTAGTCTCCCAAAGTCACACACTGTACTTCCACTGTATTGTATTCGCTGGAACTGAGTCACTAAATCCAGCCCACAGTCAAGGACAGGAGAATTCGTTTCAATGTAGACATTTAAAACCACTACACAACCTTTTGGACTTCTAAATTATATGGCCCCATACTTTCCATTTTTTCTTAAACTAAATTAGACTGGATTTCTGTCACTTGCTGTTAATCCTCAGGGACTTGGCAGTATTCTGCTTTGACCTTGACTCTGCATTCCAATAAGTGGAGCTTCCTCCAGAGGCTGAGATGCCACCTCATATTCCTGTTTCTTTGTTTTCCTTTGCCAAAACCTCAATGCTGATAATGCCCAGAGGTCAGTTGCTCCTGGACTCAGTCCCTCATAACTACATTCCAGACTCCCTGAATGACTACTACCTATCTCGTAGCAGTACTTAGAAGTCAAAGATCTGCTTGTTAAATGTTCCTAGCACCTGGTTTAGGGATTTCTTTGTGCTGCCTGCTTGCCTATTATCCGTTTGTATATTCTCATGTTCTCCCTTTCTACCAACTTGGACTCCTCACAGCAGCAAGGTCTGCGACAGTGATTCCCTGCTGTCTTGCCAGCACTTGCCTGTTCCCCAAGTAATGATTATTTTCAGATCATGGTCATAAAATTCTTGCTCATTTCTCCACAGTTAACTCTTCCATACCTGTTTGATATATCACATATATTCTGCAATTCTCTTCATAAGAAATTTATGTAACTTTACAGCATAAAACCTTGACTTAAGAAGAAAGTGACAAACACCTTGAAATTATTGATTAGTCCCACTGCTAAAGAGTTGCAATGCTAAAAATACCTAGTAGCAAATGCAAGTACATGGCTACATGATTTTTAAATTTAGAAGTCTTACGAGTGGCAACCAGAATACAATATAAAAAAGGACATGGATCAAAGGGTGTTCAGGCTAAAACACGAAACATTATCAAGTCCAGTGGTTTTCAACCTCAGATCAATAAAAGTGAAAACAGTGATCATGAGCTAACTTCAATTTTTTTAAAGAATGGAAATATTTACAGTGAAGATATCAGACTAAAATATCAGCATATTTGCTTTGCATGAAATTATATCAAATCTGTTTTTTCACATACTGTAATTGTATTGTAACACAATAATACAGTGCTAGTTATCTATTAGTGATCAGAAGTTTTAACTAGTTATATGTGGTAGCTGGTTTATACTTGTTAACATAATCATATGCCAGGAGATCTCAGAACCCAAACTGCATATATCTGGTATATAAATGATCCTGAAATGAAAAAGAGCAGAAGTTAATTATCAGTAGCAGTCAACCATTCTAACATATGTCCCAGCATTTGAATTTCATTTCTTGGATCCCTTATTATTATAGCCAATAAGCCATAATTAACAAGGCTTTAAAATCTGAACCAACATTAAAATGGAAACACATTGATGGCACAGATAAAATTAATATATTGTTTCATAATGAATGCAGTATGTTAAGATGATTAAAAAGTTTTAAACATGGGATCAATGAGAGAAAATTAATAGAAGGAATTTTTGGCGATGAATTGGTTGAAAAACCTTACCTAGTTTAACATATTTCTTTCATTCACAGGGGAACTGGTATTTTCATTGAGGAGTAGTAAATTGCTTAGATTTATGCAAGTAGGTGGCAGAGCTAGAAACCAGCTCTTACTCAAGGTATCTACCTCTCAACCATGTTATATCTTCTTTGACAACATAGAAATATGGTGTGTGCAGCCACATTCTAAACATTCTGACTTTCTAACTGATATATATCTATTTGCCTACTTCATTTGAAATTCACACAGGATCTCAAACTTAATAGACTTGAAACTTAACTCAGCCCCCAAGCTTACTTTTTGCCCATTTTTCTCAACTCATTAAATAAGCATTCCCTAGATTCTCAAGACAGAAATTTGACGGTTCAGAATGATTTATTCCTCTGCTTTAATACTAATATTCAATCACTGACAAGTCCTAACATTTCTTTCCCCAAAACATATTTTGATTCCATCTGCTTCTCTCCATCTTCGCTCCCACCACAATAACTCATATAAGTAACAGTTCATGTCTAGAAGACCACCATAGCATCCTACCTGGTTTCCATTCTTCTCCCTTCCCACCCCTACCACCCATCTATTTTCCTTATAGTAGAGTGGTCTTTAAAATATGAACCTGGGAATACAACTTCCTTGCTTAAAAATCTTTTAGTAGCATCTTTTTACACTATCTTTTCTTAACTTGTGCACTACTGACACTTTAGACCAGCTAATTCTTTGCTGTTGGGGGAAGCTATCCTGTGCATTGGAAGATACTTAGCAGCATCCCTGGTTTCTCATCACCAGATGCTAGTAACATCCCCACATAAGCAGTGGTGAAAATAAAAAATGTCTCAGGCTTGAACAAATGTCCCATGGAGGGCAAAAGCACCCCTGGTTGAGAATCACAGATTTTCTCATATGACAAATTTAAACTTTCATATTTAAAATCCTTTTAACTGCTACTGACTACAAACTTCTAAAGAAGATCTCAAAAAATACTAGTTGAAGTCCAGTCAAATGACTGAATTGGCCAATAAAGAGAAAACTATCTACAGACTAAGAAAAATATGTCAACAAGAGTTATTGACAAATTCAACATAACTCAATCTAAAGCTGTGGTTAAGGAGGAAGGAGGTAAAAGTCGTCAATGCCACATTAACAAGGCAAGCAGAAAAACAGCTCTCAGTGTACATCTTATTAGGAAGAAACAGAGAGACCTGTCTCAGGATGACCTTCAATCTTCTTGTGCTAAGTCCTTTAAATATTTCTCAAAGTTTCCTCAGACACACTTCTCATTATTCTCATGTCCTAGGTTTACCTCGTGTACTTCAATACTCCCAATAACTATCTAGTGCTGATTAATCTCAATTTCGTATTTTCAGCTCAGATCTCTTCCCTGAACTGAAAGTACATGGTTACACTTTCCAGCAGGGCACCCATTTGTAGATCTCTTAGATGCCTCAGATCCACATATCCAGTACAACACTCAAGCCAGAGGCATTTTCAAATTTAAGTCATAATAGGTAAAAAAAAATTGGGGTGGAACTATGCTAAGATCATAGTGGTAACCATGCAGGAGGAGATAAGTGAGATTTTACAAACCACTGTCCATGAACATCAGAGTGTACCCATGACCTGCCTTCTTAATTTCATGGGTTCATAGTGCATGGGTGATTGGCCTTATAATAAAGACTAGATATGAAATGGACAAGAATCATGTTCAGAAAGGTTGAAGTTATTCTTGAGTGAAAAGCTTTCCATTTCATTTATTTAAAGAAAAAAAAATCAGGAAATGGACCTAAAAATTATACATAAAAACAAATGGTACATTTTAACATACTTGTTATCAAACATATCATATTCCCACTTATGATTCCAGGTAGTTAATTAGTTAATAACTTTGCATGCTGTGATGCCAAGTCCCATTCAAGTCAGACCACCCATTCTCACCCAAAGACAGTGTAACCTTAGACCTCTGCTCTGACAACACATATTTCTTGCCAAGTGGGCCCTGTATTCACATTCTAGTATATCTTGGCCTTGAAACCTGGACTGGTGGGAGCTGTAATAAGAAGCAATGTGTCCTGACATTAATATATCTTGAAGCAGTCTGTTCCAAATGAGGCAGCTCTGCAAGGCCCAGTGACCATCACAGAAAGTGTTGACAGAGGATTTTCTTTAAAATTGGTCCAAGCTGTAATATAAGTCATTCCCAGAGGAGTTGGCTGTGTGGTTTACATTGGCTTCCATAGCATTCCTGTGATACCCAGGGTCTAGTTCATCAGCAGTGGAGCTGTGGTGGCAAAATTCTAACAGATTGTCTTCTGAACAAGGCCTCTATTTTACTGCTTAAGAGAAATGCTTTGAAAAATTACAATGTATTTTTCACCAATCTCTTTCAAGTTCTATATTTTCACAACTGAGTACAAGTAATGCACAGTCAATAATAAATGCTTATGATGCCTTTTGTTGTTTCAGAACACTACAAAACTGCACTGTAAACAGTTTGGAAATGATTATTGCAACTACTGCCTTATGTTAGGCAGAGAAATTAAATGACTTGACAAGTTTACCCAGTCAGTTAGTAGAAGAGCTAGAATTAGCTGTCTATCTTCTGCCTCCCAGTTCCTCTGATATTTTTAGTAGACTTTGCATATGGAATATTTAGTATGATGGAATGTCCAGGTAGACGGATCCAGGACTGGAATTTGGAAAGGAGGCACGGTTTAGAGTTACCTAATAGAGAATTATTGACATTGAGTGAAGAGTGGAATCCATGCTGGTAGGTCAGATTGCCAAATAGAGAAAAATAAGGGTTATGAGGAATAGAAATCATATCACAATTCCAAATCCACAACAAATTATGATTGAGCCACTGAAAAAAATTAATTCCGATAACATAAGCTGAGGTGAAGTAGTTCAGCATTTTAGGGTATAAAAGTGATTCTATCAGTTTCATATTTACTCAGCTCATTCAGTCACCATCTATATGGTGTCTACGAGCACGAAGTTATATGCTAAGGATATAAAGATGAATAGAAACTTTTGAAGTCAACATAATAACCACCCTCTGGGAAAGCAAATAAACAATAAATTATTAGGTCACATCAAAACTATATTTAAAGTGTTATAAGAGCACAGAAGATAGTACTCAACTCTGCCTAAGGTAAAGTTCTTGTAAGCACAGAATTCCAAAGTAGAACAAAGCAGACAAAATTTTTAATGCAGCATGTAGCAGTAATTCAGTGAGCACCTCATCAAATGTTGTACAACAGATTACTTACTCCAAGTGGACTGGAATAATTCTCTTAAGGTGGCATAATAGTAGCATTAATGTTCTTCCTTTTTTCTCTTCTTCACATTGTTTCACTCTGCCTCTGTACAGAAATGAAATTAGGGTCACTATGCCTTTGAAATATAGCTTCTGCTCTCACTAATGTTAGAGTTGTCAAAATGGGGGAATAGGAACTATCACTCCCACGTCTGATTCCTAAATAAAGATATTTTCTTTAAGACAGGAAACAGTTACATGTATTCCTAATCCATAGACTAAAATACTATCTAGCACAAAGCTATATCAAATAAATAAAAAGACGTGCTTGAAGTTTCATGTAACATCTAGTCAACTGACTTTTGTGAAGATTATCTGGTTATCACCCTTCCTTCTAGCTACACCAAACTTTGTGCTATTATTTCCTTTTGGCTCTATATCCAGGAAGAATACAGAGACCAGAAACAATAGGGTACAATAAGAGGAGGAGCGTAAACTAAGGGTCCATAATGCAATGTTTGGAAATGTACCCTTGCCCTCTGGAACTTGAACACGAACCCTATCTCCATTCCATCTGTGCTCTTCTCTAAGTGCCTTCTCATCCTTAATGTCAGCTATCCTCAAAAAACCCTGAGAGGCTGGTATTATTAGACTTACTTGTAGATATATAAACTAAGGTCTAATCTAGTGTTAGACAGCAAATTAGTAACAAAACCAGGTCTGAAAGTCAGGGTTTTTTTCTTACTAGCTCAGAAATCTATCCTCTATATCAGCAGTTGGCAAACTTTGGCTATAGAAAGCCAGGCGGAAAATATTTTAGGCTTTGTGGGCCAGTCTCTGTCTAGGACTGACAGATTTGGCAAAGACAAATAAAACATACCTACTTAACTTTGAATTTCAAATAAGCAACAAATACTTTTTTTTAGTGTATGTCCCATGCAATTTTTTTTTTATCCAAAATTCAAATTTAACTAGATTTCTTGTATTCTATCTGGCAACCCTATCTCTGTTACAACCACTCAACTCTGCCATTGTGCACAAAAGCAGCCACAGATAACACATAAATGAGCAAGTTTCACTGGGCAAATAAAATGTTATTGACAAAAACAGATAGCAGGGCTTATTTGGCTTGGGGGGGTCATGGTTTTGTAAAGACAAAGACACATCGGCTTTGTCTTCACTAAGAGTTGACCTGCACAAAGGAAACAACACCAAACTTATATTATCATCATATTTGATTTATAGATCATTTAACAAGTTCAAACTTCCAATGTCATATCTTTCACTGAGGGTACAACTCACTCAATTTATCATTATAATGGTAAAACACTTCAGAGCTCCTTGAGTGTTCTCATTTTGCACATTCTAGAATTGACACTCAGAGGAGTGGGAAGACTTACTCAAAGTCGTACACAAAGCAGTGGCAAAAATAAGTCTACTGTTTGGAGATAGCCAGTCATTTAAGTGTTAAAGAATATTACTGTCATGGGATACTGCTTAGGTCATGGGTGTACCAAAATCTCAGAAATCACCATTAAAGAACTTATTCATGTAACCAAACACCACCTGATCCCCAAAAACCTATGGAATTTTTTTTTTTTTAAAAGAAAGAATAAAAAACTACTGAGATCTCTGTGACTATAATATGTTGCCTACGCTTTATAGAACCAGTATTTCCCATCCCAATAAATCTGAAGCATAAAAAAAGTAGGCATGTAGAAAAATTAGGATGTAGGTTGTTCAGTTTCCTCCTCTCCGAAGTCACCTTTGGGTGACTCATCCAGGTGCTCATCCAGGTGCTGCTGCCCTTCTGCTTAGTGTCCTTATGGCCTCTGCCCCTGCTGCCTCCACAGTGAACGCCCACTCCCAGGGAGGATGCTTCACAGTGGTGCATAGGAGGTGTTGGAGTCCAAATATGGATAAATTGTCCAATCACAAAATATTTTTTTCAGCTAAGATCACAATTAAGGAGTCAGTCTTTTGAGCAATTAAATTGGAATTTAACCTATTTCATCACTATAAGAGCACATCAAACACAGAAGGCTGATTAAAGAATCAGAACATAAACAGCATCAGATATAGACAGTAGGTGTAATAAACAGCCACTATTCACTATTTGGGGAAACAAAAATAAAGACTGTTCATAGATAGACTTTTTAAAGAAGTTTGTAGAAATAGGTTCCAAGATTTCTGGAAATAGTAATAGCACCCCGAAACAACAAAGTCACTTCCCAGGACAAGTGTGTGTCGACAGCAGTGTGGGACACATAAAAGAAGACCAGAGGAATCTGGGGAAAGACCAGTGAGAATCAGAATAAAAGCAGCTCTCACAGGTAAGAGCAAGTTGTGAGTTTATTAACAAGGGGAAATTTGAGATTTGTATACAGAGACGCTGTTGTAAACCACAGTTAGTGCTGTATCTGTATACCTGAGGTCTCTCAAGAGTAATGCGTATGTGTATGTGTTAATATATTCTCATTTAAGACGTGTTAAGTCATTCTCAACTAACCCTTTCAATGCCGTCAGATGTCCCAAGTTAAAAGAGCTCATCCAGGTGCTGCTTTATAGAAAGGTGAACTGTGTGGATCCTACGTAACGATTACGGTCAAAATTATTGCTGCGCAGAAATGACAAAATCAGCAGTACCCTTAAAAAATTTACAAACTTGATTTTCAGATAAACACACAGAACCATATCTTTTCCTCAATGTATTTGATATCATAAACAACATGGCACTATAAATATGCTTAATGTATTTTATGGATTAGAAGTGTCCTTTTGCATTTGGTTTTAATTTCCCCTTTTTCTTCCTGTGCAATAGTCTCATGTCATTTTTTCTTCCCAGCATCTAAGCACTCTTCATATTCAGAGAGAATTCCAAGATGGATAGCAGGCACCTTCCACTGCTGATGCAAAAGTGGAACTAATATTATCTCCCCAACCCTTTAAAGCGGTGATTTCAGTCCACCCAAACAGAAACCCTCGGGATTTTTAGTGTTAAGAATGACATGCAAAGGTGCATGACCTAAGTCTTCCAATGGCTTCTGCAGAGATGGGAGCCCAGTGCTGTGGAGCAAGTACTGGCAATAGACTCCAACGCTAAGCTGAAGAGAGCCCAGCAACAGTGCTGTCAACAAAAGAGATCCTAACATACAGTATTCTATCTCAAGTTTTTGGTTTAGTTTTTGTTTTCTGTGGTTCAGGTCCAACTTGGGTTCTCCAAACTCCTTATCGATTCTTTAAGCCCCCCTAAATCCTTCAATTGATATCTGATTCTGCTTAATCAGGTATAGATATATCTCATTTTTGTAACCCCAAACCTCAACTGTTAAGCCTGAGATCAAATAGTGGTGAGCAACATAATAGCTTTAAGAGAAAAAAAAACAGCTTCAAGTAATTAGTATGCACACACATACACACACACACACTTATGACAGAAGATTATTCAATATTTCACCATTATAATACTAACAGAATTGAGGTTAAAAAGAGCAGTTAATGCCTGATTCAAGGGTAGAACTCATAGCAGGAATGGACACACTTTTTACAGGTAAATCCTCCCCTCAGATTTGTCACTCGTTATTGAAACTATAACCCTTCTAGCAATTAATAAGAATTTGTTAATGTTTAACACTGTATTAGGTATTCCATAAGATATGTATGACTGCAAAACAACTTGTAATCCAAATGGGAAAACAAGAAAAACACAGACCAAGTAATGATAAGTTGTAAAATAAGATGACCTATGCTTAAGTTTTAATACAGACTATAGCATTCAAAGAAGAGTTGTTTGAGAAGTCTTTATGGGGAAAGTGAGTCTAAGCTAGACTTTAAGAAGATGTGTAGACTTTAGGAAGGGGGAGGAAAAAGCAGAGATTAACTTAAGAAACTATGGCAGGATTAGAGAGGGATCAGTAACAAAGGCATTATTTTCATTCTCTTTCGGCTGAACATCACTTCTGCCTCTTGTCCTGGCCCCTACAAATGAGAGATGCTCATATGAAACATGAGAAAGGAGGTGGCATGCTTTCCTGGCTCTCTCCTCTCTTTTCAATCTCATATCCTGCCCCACTCACATGTCTTCATGCCAACTTCTACCCAAGTCCTTCCCTCTAGGGGAGTGCCATACCATCTGTTTTTCTTTTTCCTTTTGCTTTTTTCCCCCCCAGAAAATTTGTATGAATATATTGTTAGTCAGTTGTCACATCAGACTTAACGATCTGGCTCCTTCCCTTCTTTCTAAACTTGAGAGAGTTCTGTGACAGACATAAATCCTCATTCCATTGATTGGGCAGGTTTATATCTGGATCATTTATTTGTGGTGATGTTGTCTGGGAGACCCTACCTTTATGTAAGGGTCTTTTATACAAGTTTCCACCTTTTGTGGATCCAGTATTGGCTGCCTATGATCCTTGTAGCCTTTTATAACTCAAGCTCTAGGTTATAAAAGTCTGGCTGATGGCCCAGGGGAAATGCCAGTTTTAGGCTTTGCCAACTATCCCTGTTCAAGTTCATTCATTTCTTACAGTCTCAGCTATATATATATTGAACTTTTTTTGTAGTTTTAAATGTTCTATACTGAAAGAATTTCTCAGTACATCTATAGCCATTTGGACAAGGGAAAGCCATATCTAAATACTTCCCTTTTTATTTTTTTTAATGTGTTTTCACTTTAAAATATTTCAAACATAGAAAAATATATATGGAAAATATAACAGATCTGTGGGCCCAATGTTTAGATTTACTAGTTATAAATATTTTGTCATAATTATTTCAGACTTTTTATACACATACAAAGACATACTCCACTCTCTCCTTCCTTCAATCCCAGAGGTAACCGTCATCTTGGGGTTAGTGTGGATAATTCCATGTTTGTTTTGGTGCCTTACCTAACATATATGCAATATATAATATTGTTGAGGCATCAAGTTTAAAACTTAATATATTGTGAGCACACAACCGATATTTTCAATCAATCGTATATTTTTGAGATTTGTCCAATTTAACACAGGTAGATCTAGTACAGTCATTTAAATTGCCCTTTTATTTATAAATTGCATTTTATTATATAACTAAATCATAACATATGTATTTCTTTATGGATAGATATGGAGGTCAATCATACTATTATAAATGGCATTGCAGTGAACATCCTCGTTCAACTCTTCTAGTGGACATGTCTGAGCCAGGCTCATATATACCTATATAGGAGGAGAATTTCCAGATGTGATGTGGAATGTATATCTTGAACTTTACTAACAATTGCCAAAATGCACTCCTCAGTAGTTCTTGATCATTACACTCCTGTCCACAATGTGTAAGGGTTCCTCTTTGCCGTACTTTTCACCTATACATAGAGTCATCAGATGTTTGTTTTTTCCAATTCGATAAGTATAAAATAAATCTCATTGCTTTAATTTGCTTTTATGTTTACTAGTAAAGTCACTCTTCAAATGTTAATTGGCTATTTCAGTTTATTCCTCTGTGAACTGCCCGTCTTGGGGATTTGTCTATTTTTCACTTGAATTGACTACGTTTTCTACAATGGCTTTAAAGTTTCTTTTCACATTCTGAAAACCAACTCTTAGTTATATATTCTGCATGTGTATTCTCCCATCTGTGGCTTGCATTTCAGCTTTGCAGTGTCTGTTTACTTGTGATGTCTACTCTTATTTAGAAGTTTATAGAAGTAATCAAATTTATCAGTGTTTTCTTTTAGTTTGTTGTGACGTCTTTAAAAAAATCTATCCCTGTTCTGATATCATCCAGAGATGCTTCAGTATTTCTTCTAAAGTTTCACACTTTGTGTTTCACACTTAGGTCCTTAAAACACCTGAAATTTATTTTTGTGTGTGGGATGAGATGGAGACCTAATTGTATCCTTTTCCATCACGTTAGATAACTGTTTCAGCACTCTTGATTGAATAGTCCTTTTCTCCTCTGAAATTTAATGCCCTCCATTGTACACCAAGTTTCCACATATATATGGGAATGTTTCTATGCGCGCTTCTATTTTTTTTGATTGGTTAGCTTGTTTGGTTATTTATTCATTAGATCTTTTTTTCCCCCCTTTTTGTACTAATACCATACACATTTCTTTAATGATAAAAGCACTATATCAAAACCGCTCAACTACATGGAAACTGACAACCTGCTCCTGAATGACTACTGGGTACATAACGAAATGAAGGCAGAAATAAAGATGTTCTTTGAAACCAATGAGAACAAAGATACAACATACTGGAATACCAGAATCTCTGGGACACATTTAAAGCAGTGTGTAGAGGGAAATTTATAGCACTAAATGCCCACAAGAGAAAGCAGGAAAGATCTAAAATTGACACCCTAACATCACAATGAAAAGAACTAGAGAAGCAAGAGCAAACACATTCAAAAGCTAGCAGAAGGCATGAAATAACTAAGATCAGAACAGAACTGAAGGAGATAAAGACACAAAAATCCCTCCAAAAAATCAATGAATACTGGAGTTGGTTTTTGAAAAGATCAACAAAATTGATAGACCGCTAGCAAGACTAATAAAGAAGAAAAGAGAGAAGAATCAAATAGATGCAATAAAAATGATAAAGGGGATATCACCACCAACCCCACAGAAATACAAACTATCATCAGAGAATACTATAAACACCTCTATGCAAATCAACTAGAAAATCTAGAAGAAATGGATAATTTCCTGGACACTTACACTTTCCCAAGACTAAACCAGGAAGAAGTTGAATCCCTGAATAAACCAATAGTAGGCTTTGAAATTGAGGCAATAATTAATAGCCTACTAACCAAAAAAAGTCCAGGACCAGATGGATTCACAGCTGAATTCTACCAGAGGTACAAGGAGGAGCTGGTACCATTCCTTCTGAAACGATTCCAATCAATAGAAAAAGAGGGAATCCTCCCTAACACATTTTATGAGGCCAACATCATCTTGATGCCAAAGCCTGGCAGAGACACTACAAAAAAAGAGAATTTTAGACCAGTATCCCTGATGAACATTGATGCAAAAATCCTCAATAAAATACTGGCAAGCCAAATCCAGCAGCACATCAAAAAGTTTATCCACTGTGATCAAGTGGGCTTCATCCCTGGGATGCAAGGCTGGTTCAATATATACAAATCAATAAATGTAATCCAGCATATAAACAGAACCAAAGACGAAAACCACATGATTGTCTCAATAGATGTAGAAAAGGCCTTTGAAACAATTCAACAGCCCTTCATGCTAAAAACTCTCAGTAAATTTGGTATTGATGGAATGTATCTCAAAATAATAAGAGCTATTTATGACAAACCCATAGCCAATACCATACTGAATGGACAATAACTGGAAGCATTCCCTTTGAAAACTGGCACAAGACAGGGATGCCCTCTCTCATCACTCCTATTCAACATAGTGTTGGAAGTTCTGGCTAGGGCAATCAGGCAAGAGAAAGAAATAAAGGGTATTCAGTTAGGAAAAGAAGAAGTCAAATTGTCCCTGTTTGCATATGATATGATTGTATATTTAGAAAACCCCATCATTGGAGCCCAAAATCTCCTTAAGCTGATAAGCAACTTCAAAAAAGTCTCAAGATACAAAATTAATGTGCAAAAATCACAAGCATTCTTATACACCAGTAACAGACAGAGAGCCAAATCATGAATGAACTTCCATTCACAATAGCTTCAAAGAGAATAAAATACCTAGGAATCCAACTTACAAGGGATGTAAAGGACCTCTTCAAGGAGAACTACAAACCACTGCTCAGTGAAATAAAAGAGGACACAAACAAATGGAAGAACATACCATGCTCATGGATAGGAAGAATCAATATCGTGAAAACGGCCATACTGCCCAAGGTAATTTATAGATTCAATGCCATTCCCATCAAGCTACCAATGACTTTCTTCACAGAATTGGAAAAAACGGCTTTAAAGTTCATATAGAACCAAAAAAGAGGCTGCATTGCCAAGACAATCCTAAGTCAAAAGAACAAAGCTGGAGGCATCACACTACCTGACTTCAAACTATACTACAAGGCTACAGTAACCAAAACAGCATGGTACTGGTATCAAAACAGAGATATAGACCAATGGAACAGAATAGAGCCCACAGAAATAATACCACACATCTGCAGCCATCTGATCTTTGACAAACCTGGGAAAAACAAGAAATGGGGAAAGGGTTCCCTATTTAATAAATGGTACTGGGAAAATTCGCTAGCCATAAGTAGAAAACTGAAACTGGATCCTTTCCTTACTCTTTATATGAAAATTAATTCAAGATGGATTAGAGACTTAAATATAAAATCTAATACCATAAAAACCCTAGAAGAAAACCTAAGTAATACCATTCAGGACATAGGCATGGGCAAGGACTTCATGTCTAAAACACCAAAAGCAACAGCAACAAAAGCCAAAATGGACAAATGGGATCTAATTAAACTAAAGAGCTTCTGCACAGCAAAAGAAACTACCATCAGAGTGAACAGGCAACCTACAGAATTGGAGAAAATTTTTGCAATCTACTCATCTGACAAAGGGCTAATATCCAGAACCTACAAGAACTCGAACAAATTTACAAGAGAAAAACAAACAACCCCATCAAAATGTGGGCAAAGGATATGAACAGACATTTCTCAAAAGAAGACATTCATACAGCCAACAGACACATGAAAAAATGCTCGTCATCACTGGCCGTCAGAGAAATGCAAATCAAAACCACAATGAGATACCATCTCACACCAGTTACAATGGCGATCATTAAAAAGTCAGGAAACAACAGGTGCTGGAGAGGACGGGGAGAAATAGGAACACTTTTACACTGTTGGTGGGATTGTAAGCTAGTTCAACCATTATGAAAAACAGTATGGCGATTGCTCAAGGATCTAGAACTAGAAGTACCATATGACCCAGCCATCCCATTACTGGGTATATACCCAAAGGATTATAAATCATGCTGCTATAAAGACACATGCACACGTATGTTTATTGCGGCACTATTCACAATAGCAAAGACTTGGAATCAGCCCAAATGTCCATCAGTGACAGACTGGATTAAGAAAATGTGGCACATATACACCATGGAATACTATGCAGCCATAAAAATTGATGAGTTTGTGTCCTTTGTAGGGACACGGATGCAGCTGGAAACCATCATCCTCAGCAAACTATTGCAAGAACAGAAAACCAAATACCGCATGTTCTCACTCATAGGTGGGAACTGAACAATGAGATCACTTGGACTCGAGAAGGGGAACATCTCACATCAGAGCCTATTATGGGGAGGTGGGAGGGGGGAGGGATTGCATTGGGAGTTATACCTGATGTAAATGATGAGTTGATGGGTTCTGACGAGTTGATGGGTGCAACACACCAACACAGCACAAGTATACATATGTAACAAACCTGCACGTTATACACATGTACCCTAGAACTTAAAGTATAATAATAATAACAAAAAAGAAAGAAGTCAATATAAGGCCCCACTTATATTTTCTAATTTGTCTGTGCTATTCTCAGACTTTATACATTTCCTGTTTCCATGTTTTCGCATGTGCTCTTCCTTCTGCTTAGAATCCCTTTTCTATCATTCTCCATAAATCCAAATTTGACTCATTCTCTCAGGACAAAAACCGGATTCTCCAAAAAGACTCCCCTGATTGTCTTAAGTTGAAGTGAGTTCTCTCTTTTCTAAACTACCCTGTAACTTAATTTGTATTTTGCTTTCACTTTTTTTTTTCAACTCTAGTGTATAGCTCTTGCAGAGCAAGATTCATGTTTAACTAATCATCATCTCCTTGATATAGCTACAGTGCTTCTATACAAAAGTTACTCTATAAATTTTGATTTATGCTTCAATACTGAAAGTTTCCTATCATTAAATTTTTATCATATAGTAATGCAGCAATATCATCAGGGTACTTTAACATCTGTAAATCCTTTTTGATTTGCGTGTAGTGGACATTTTCACCTAACTCACCTTTCATTTCCTCTTTCTCCTTTTTAAATATACTTAGTTCAAGTGTGTAACTAACCCCTAAACAGCTTGTGATGCCAAGGAAGCTGGCCCCATTCCCAGCTTCAAGAGAGAGAGCAAAAATATTCCAAACCAACCAATGCATAGCTTTCTCTGGTAACTGCTACTGGTCTAGGAGTGGCTATAAGACCAAGTTGACTCAATCAGACAGAACAGAAAGACTGTAATTTCATAGTGGAGAATGGTTTATCATAGTTTCATTCTCTCTTCCTCTCTCCCTGCTACACACTGCACATGAACAATGAAACATACAGCAATAGCAATAGTTATCTATTGCTGTATAACAAACCAGCCCAAAACTCAGCGGGCTGAAAAGAGCAATTATTTATCATCTCTTAGAGTGTCTGTGAGTCAATAATTCATCAGAGCATAGGAGGGATGCCTTGCCTCTTCTCTACAATATCTGAGACCTCAACTGGAAGACTCCAAGGCTGGGAGCTGGACTTAGTAGAAAGCTCGTTCAGTCTAGTCGTTGATGCTGGCTATCAACTAAAACTTACTGAAGCTGTTGGTTTGAACACCTACATATAGCCTCTCCACGCAGCCTGGGTTTCCCCACACCCACCTGGTGGTTTTCCCCAGGTAGCTGGGTTCCAAAGGCCAGCAACCCCTGAAAAGTCATCTTACATCATTGCTAAGAGACAGGCCAAAAACCAAGTGGACTCAGAAAAGCAGGAACAGAATGATGGTGTTAACCTGGTCTTGATCACACAGTTAACTTGTGAATCAACCAACATTAATGGCTATCCATACTGCTGCACTTTCTATATGGGACAATACATTTAAAATAATTTGAGTTGGACTTTCTATTACCTGTGATCAAAACCATCTTAATTAGTGTACTGCATTTTGACTATCAATAACAGGCTAATAGAAGAAACTGTTAGGAATGGGGGACCACCACATATTCTTCTGCAAGAAAGCAGCTGCATCCTGCATTCAAATCTCTAAGGGCTATTGATTCTCTATATGCCATCTCATCGTTTTTTCATCTTATTCTTAGTGATACATACCCATACAGTACAGTTAAATTTCCACTGCAGTAAGCAAAGTGCTGGTTAAAAGTTCTTATGATGCTATCAGGAGCTTCATATCCAGAAACAATTAAGTCCTATTGTGCCCTGAAGCCTGGTAACTGCCATTCTGTTGATGATATTCTATCTGGATACTGAATCTATGCATTATTCAGTTAAACTGATTGGAGAAAAAGCACTACACTGTCCCTATTTTTATTATCTATACTGCTATTTTAACTTTCAATCCAGGTCATTATTAAGTAGCTAGAAACAGATTGTAATGCTGAGATTTTGTATCATCATTTGCAGTGTTCACGTATTTTCAAGGATGCAGAATTTGTTCGATCTGGTTTCATCCTAAAATTTTACGTATCTAGCTTTAGAACTAAGTAATAATTTGGTGGGGGCGGGGGAATGAGGTGTTTTCTGTAAGTTGAAATGAGCACAGAGCTAAAATATTAATATTTTTGTTACATGATGCTCATATAAATTTGAAATGGCTTTTCTTTTTAAAAGGCAATTTGTAGATGATTGGGACTTTATATTCACCGATGATGCCACTCAATACCTTTTTTAGTTTTTCAAGTTGTTTTAATGGAGACCTGTGAATCAGCATGTACTGTATTGAAGATGATTCAAATTCAGAAACCAAATCTCTTAAGTTTAAAGAAAAAAATGACAAAGCAAGCTGAAAATTCTTAAAATGACTCGAAGTGTCAGGATGAAAATCTTTTGCCTTCTCTCCATTTTTTATTTATCACAATAATTAATAACACGCTGTATTTTCCCTTTTTAAAACAGAGAAAATACACAATGCCAAATAATCAGACTTATCTCTAATGAGCAACCAAATACAAAAACATAAGAAGCCAAATCAATCCCCTGGAAGAAGATGGAGCAGGAAAACTAGCAAGAAACACCTTCAATTTCTTAGGACTAAATGTAGGTGAACTGTAGGTGAAATGCCATTGAAATGTTCTGAATAAACCTGCAAAATGAACTGTACAACTAATCTCCTCTTGGAAATATGAAACCTAGTGGTCCCAGTCATCTAGACATTGGGGTATATGATTCAAAAATAAATTAGAAGAAATGAGTAGATAATAAACATCCTTGAAATAAAAACGAATGGAGTCTCCAAAGAAGCGGTTACAGAAAGAAAAATGATTTTTTGCCAGCATGTTCTTCACAAAACAATCCAGAAAGAACAAAAGCTCCAATTATGCATTGAGGTTTGTTTTTTCTGCAGTAGCCTTTTTTCTCTCTTCAAAGCAGACCCTCCACCCGCACTTGGGTGGTTGTTGCTGAAGATGTTTTTATTGCATAGTTCAATAAATAGTTATATAATATGTTTATTTTTCCATTTCAGTACTTCTCTCCTCCTTTTTTCTTGAAAATGTCTTTAAGTCATTTTGCTCGCCTTCTTTATTTTTTCTCTGGAAAGAAAAAAATATAACCAGAAAAAAAAAAAAACACATAAACATCCTGAATACAGTGTTTAGTGCCTGGTAGAAATAAGACAGAACAAAACAAAATATGTGACTGAAAAGTTAGACAACTGGACCGAGGGAATGCTAGTCTACTGAGCAATGCTATGAAGGAAAATAAAAAAAAACAGCAGGCTTTGTGTTGTTAAGAAAAGAGCTCCCAAAATAATAACTATGAATTTCTGAATAGAGTTTTTAGAGTTGTCATCTGTTCTTTCTCTACTGATTGACATATCCACAAGCAACATCTTTTGTTTCATTATTCTTTGTTTTCTCTCATATATTTTTCATGATGAACAGTTAAATAGCAAAAGAAAGGAGGAACAAAAGGTCTGTCACTAACAAGATAGTATTTTATACTGTAAAAATCATTTTAAATTAGATTTAACAGCAAATCCTTAGCCTGACAAATTGTACTCATCTTAGGTACCTACCTTCCTCCCAGTCTGTCACAGCCAGGGCCCCTTTTCTCCCACACATATATTTTATCTTCTTTTCTTTCTTGCCTGCAGGTCTTGGCTTATTCTATAGCCCAATCCAGAATGTTACTTCTCAAATCCCTGTTGAGATCTACCCTACAATGTTCCTTCAAATCGCAAATCAAAGCTTCTCTGCCTTAAGCAGCCTTCACCTACTAATTCTACTTCATAATGTAGATTCCTCTTCTTCTAAACAATATTATGTCTACGGCATAGTAGACACAGTATCTGCACTAAAAAAATAGCTTTTATTATAACTTTGAATTTCTTCAGATGTTACATTGGCAACTTTACTATCCATCCTGAAATATCATAAAGGTCACCTTCAAGTTAAATTCAAATTTCTCCTGATTTTTACAGTTCTTGTCACTCTCTCCTAAGTAATAATGAACCGAGTTATATATTCAGAGCTTCTTATAAATTTGTTAAACCAATTATATCAAGAAGATAGCCAAATAGTCAATTTATGTCCCAGCTGTATACTATTATAGGATGTATAACAATTACAAAAATGTGTCCAGTTGTGTTTACAGCTAAAGACTACATGGAACATAAGAAAGACGTGAAATCAAATTTTCGAAGGACTTGTACCTACTCTACATCTCTGCAGTTGAATCAGTTGGATGTTTATTGCAGCTGCCTTCCTGTAGTGAATGATCTTTATAATTTGAGTTTCCATCTAAATGAAAGATCATCTCTACCTTCCATTGAATACAATTGTTTGCGTAAAGATCTAATGATTTCTGAAACAGATAACTCATTCCTTTAATTCTCTTTGAATCTCAAAACCTTAAATAAGTTTTCTAAACTTGATTCTATAGTAGACAAGGTTATTTGGGGACAAATTAAGAAACATAGTCAGAGGCCCTTGTCTCTTTAAAATGGTTATAAAATGTCTCCCTCCCAAACTCTCTTTTCCTGGAGAAAGGTGAACAACCTCTTGGCTGGCTGTCTATTATTTTGATGTTGATAAAGAAACCATACCTTCCCAGGCATAACAAAATAGGTCTGACAAATTTCCAGACTCATCAGCAAATGGCAAGGATGATAAATGAGATTAGAGTTGTCTGTGAAGCTGTTCTATCTTGGGTGTCTTGCTCAAAGTTTGGAAATGGTATGGTTCATTTATTAACAAAGTGATTACTAGATGCCTGAAATATCAATCTACCCTGTTAGACCTTCACCTAGAGTGAGAATTGTGTCTTCTTATACATTCATTCCCTTCCATCTGCTCTGTTCTCTCAGTTCGTATCTTGACAGATGGCTGTAACTTACATTACAGATAACTTCTCATCAGATACCATATAAGCTCCCATCTTATGCTCAATATATTTTTAAGCTAATGCTCTGCCCTTAGATAATCTACATAAATAAACTAGTGTTTTCTCTTTCTCTTTCTTTTTCTCCTGCCCCCATTTCCTCCACACATACAATCTGATTTATACAAATAACTTCCTACTTAGCTATAATTTCTCTATCTATACCTATATCAAATATATTTACTCATAAAAAATGTCCACAGAATTCTGAGGTCAAATTATTACAAATAGCAGTGGATAATCAGGAACAGACTCTAACAAATTGAGAAACATCCCAAAATTTCTCTCTATAATATTCCTGAAAAATCTCTAAAGTAAAGCATAAATATAATCCTACAAAAGTAATCTGACAGCACATTTTAACCTTCTACTTACCATTTACAACCCATGCAGGAGTACACTGCAGGATTCCTCTCTGATGGTCTGATTTCATAGAATCACAGAATCTTAGCACTTTGGAGAGACTCTGAGTATACTCCACCTTTCCCATCTAAGAAAAAGACTATAATTCAAGTCAAATGACTTCTCAGGGTCAAAGAGCTGGTTAGTAACACATCTTGGACTAGAACTCAAATCTTCTCATTTCAGCCCAATGCTCTTTCCACTATTTTGTTAAGTCGGCAATATTCCAATCAAAGAAGGAGTTAACTAAAACAAATTCAATTCTGCTTATGAATTCCTCTCAAACACAGCGTCATCCCCGGGAAAGAAAAAAAAAAGTACATAGATATAAATAAACCCTAGTCACAATTGCCAAAAACGCACGTAATGTAAGACATTGCCAAGGCTATTCATCCATGTTGATAATATACAAACACACACACACCATAACAATTCCCCCCAAATCAAGTATCCCATCTTTAGAAAGAAGAGTGAGACAATTTTTAAGAAATTGCCAGGGCCCTGAAGTAGCTTGAGGTCATATATAACCCTGAAAACAAGGACTTGAACAAATTCCATGAGGTGATACCATCATAAATATCTCAGAGAAAAAAAGGGTTGACATTTAGCACCTGGAAAAATATAAAGAGAATACCTAAGAATGACATGTGGCCTGTTAAAACAACACTCTCCCAATGCCTTACTTAAAACAGAGTCAAATTAAACCCATAGTGTGTCTACCTTGTCTTCTCTTCCCCTGCCCATATCCCAGGATATAGAAATTTGCTCTCCATGGCCCTAGTAGGGGAGAAATCCTCTTCAGCACTCCTTTGAAAAGAACCAAAGCATCCTCCTCATCATCAAGTGTTCAGGATCTTCCTGTAAAAACTTAGTTCACTCATTTCTCTCATGAGAAAATCTGTCAAGTGGTGATGTGGAAGAACTGATTTGTGCCATTTTCTCTCGCATCTGATAGCATGAAGTTAGAATCTAACAGAATCCAAGAGTGTCTGGCCTCATGTGATCTGGGGAAATATGAAATGTCTTCAAGTCACTTTTGAAGAAAACGGAGACTAAATCAGCTCATCTTTGAGATCTAAAGTCAGTCCTTCCTTTTCCCCTTTTTGCCTACTTCCTGCCCTCCTTCCATCCTTTCCTCCAAACTTTCCCTTCTTCCCTCCCCCACCTTCCCTTCCTTCCTCCTCTCTTTCTTCTTTTCCTTCTCCTTTCTTACTTTTATTTTTATCCCCTTTGGATTACAGGAAGTTCATTTTATAATTATGAATGGGCTACTTTATAAATATTCTCTTCAAAGAACAATATAGTTAACAGAGAATGATTAACTTGAACACAAGAAATATCAGGATCAGAATGGAAAAATAAATGAGATTTTACACAAACATAGAAACTCATTCATAATGCCCCTACGACACCTCCTCTACCCTCTCTGCCTTGCTCAGCTTCCTCTTCCAGCAGGGACCCCTGGAGAAAAGTATTTTCTACTTTTGTGAACCAAACACCTCTTACACACAGCCATTAAGTGATACATTTCAGTAGTTTCTTCTAACTGCAGAGCAAAATGTAGACATAGGAATATTAAGACAAGTGTTCCTCCTCTTAAAAAAATTGTACTCAAAGGAGAAAAGATGCATAAATAACAGTCTTACTGGTTGTGAGATCAGCATTGTAAAAGAAGGCCATGCAAAGGACTGCGGAACCACACAGGAAGGAGAGGGGCTTTTGTGTGAGAGATTTTGTGGGACATTCTAGAAGACAAAGGAAGACTTATAAACCCAATGGACTAAAGTCCCTAATGACATAGTTTATTCAGTTATAGGTGACAGGGGCATAATTTTCAATGTGTATTTGGTAGGGAGGGGTAGTCTTTCAAAATCTCTCAAATTCTTTTACATTAACATTTAACCTCTATGCCCACCCAGAAGACCAGCCTTAAATTCCACACCCAGACTGGAATATAAGTAGGATGCAGGGCCTGGCTCAGAGACACAAGTTTTAGCTTCAGACGGATTTGAATGCCATCTTCTTCCACCACTTGTAAAATAGGTAGACAAGTTGTTTAACATTTTGATCCTCATTTTTCTAATTTGTAAAATGGGAAGGGACCAACTCATCTGTTTTTTTGTTTGTTTGTTTCATAAGGTGTCAGAGATCTGGAACATAGCACACATTTACCAAATTACAGCAGGATTCACTAGATCACAGCAATTATTATAGTAATTCATAAGAATATTTGTTTTACACAAAACTGAGGCATATCTGAAATATAACAATGAAGAAATAAAATATTTTTTCACATATGGCTGGCAGAAATTGTGTATATTTTCCAATGGCCAGAAAATATCCAGGCCTCCAGTGCTCTCTCTCTCCCCCTCGTTCTCTCTCACATGTGCACACAGTGCATCTTTTATGTTGAACCAGGTTCCCAATTCTCCACCTACAGAACCTGTAGCAGCCAGCAGCATTATCAACCTGCAAGAATAGTGTGTCTAAGAAGCATGGCAGCTACCTTCCCTGGCATCTATGCCATTCTTAGAACATGATGCTCCTCAGACTGATTTATGAATCATCATCAAGGCAACCCAACTTTCTGACACCAACTCCTTAGAGATCCAAAATTAAAGAAAAAAAAAATTCCCTCATCTTCTTCATCTCCTGGCTCACTTAGAAGTCTCCCTCTGTGAATTCTAACCCCATTGCATTGCAGTATGAGAAGAGGGGGAAAAAAAGACATTAGTAGGAGACCCAAATAAACAGTTTTTAGCTAGCATATTTTTTCATACTATACTATATAGATGAGCATTTTGAATATTTTTGCCCTGACATTTCATTTTGTAGAGTAAGCAACATCTGAAAAATGTTTGCATATAAGAAAGCCTCTTTTTCATCTCCTGGAAAACCAAGTGAAGAATTTTAACCTATCCCATTTTATTTCAGTAGAAGCACTGAGGTAGAAAAGAAGCAGTCCGGGAGTGGAAACAAGAGCCCCTCCCACCATTCATTACTATGTGAACTTGAGACATTCTCTCTGAGCCGCTGTTAGATTTATAAGACCTGCCACCCATATCCCCTTCCTGAGAAAAACCGCCTACCCGTAGCCTCTTAGGACTAAATGACTACATATTTACCATGTGACCTAAGCCTTACACTAAGCCACAGTAAAATGGATCAAACATGTGTTTCTTTAAAAAAAATACGGCAACCCGGCCGGGCGCTGTGGCTCACGCCTGTAATCCTAGCACTTTGGGAGGCTGAGGCGGGCGGATCACGAGGTCAGGAGATCGAGACCATCCTGGCTAACACAGTGAAACCCAGTCTCTACTAAAAATATACAATATTAGCTGGGAGTGGTGGCAGGTGCCCGTAGTCCCAGCTACTCGGGAGGCTGAGGCAGGAGAATGGCGTGAACTCGGGAGGTGGAGCTTGCAGTGAGCCGAGATCGCGCCACTGCACTCCAGCCTGGGCGACAGAGTGAGACTCTGTCTCAAAAACTAAAAATAAAATAAAATATGGCAACCCACCCATACGCCAGACTTAGATCTTTGGCCTGGTGGGAAAAGATAACCTGAGCCAATGGAATTCCATTCTTCAGAATTCAGCACTGGGAAACACGGAGTTAAGGCAGCTGGCATTAAGGGCCGAATTTACAAAGGACACCAAGATGGTCATGTGGCAGACAGAAGTCAGAGAGAACACAGAAAGTTAGCAATAGCTGTGAGCTCGATTGTGAGCTGTCCTGGTGTTATGTCCCAGGTTCTCCGGGTCTCTTGCCTTTCCAGAAAAAAGGTCAAAGGATGAGGCTGAAAGGTGAGGTTTCATTTAGAGTGATAGAAAGCATAGAAAGCAAGAGAGTCAAACACCTGAGGAAGGAGCCCATGCAAACTTTATAGACTGAATGCAACTTTAGCATTGCTATGATTACTGAGAACGATTTGCAGAGCTGAAATCGTTTTTCATGTATATAACACTATTATGAGTGTCCTTACTAGCTTTTTTCTGGCTGAATTATTCTCACTGCTTTAATGTTCCCTCTCAAATCTGTTTCCAGTTCTGATTATTGTTATTCTCCAAGTTCAGTGCTAGACCTTGCAATGTGATCAAAGTCAGCCTAACATTTTGCTTCATGCTATGCTTTTCAGTGATAAATTGAGAGAATGGATAAAGAAATGTCAGTTCTCTAACGTCTCTAATATCACATAATACTACAACTTAAGGCCAGGCGCGGTGGCTCACGCCTGTAATCCCAGTACTTTGGGAGGCCGAGGCGGGCGGATCACTTGAGGTCGGGAGTTCGAGTGATCATGGAGACATGGAGAAACCCTGTCTCTACTGAAAGTACAAAATTAGCTGGGCGTGCTGGCACACGCCTGTAATCCCAGCTGCTCGGGAGGCTGAGGCAGGAGAATTGCTTGAATCCGGGAGACAGAGGTTGTGGTGATTCGAGATTGCGCCATTGTACTCCAGCCTTGGCAACAAGAGCAAAACTCCGTCTCAAAAAAAAAAAAAAATAAACAATTTTTAAAAATACTACAACTTAAGATATGCTAATCAGTAATGTGATAACTGGGAGGGAACAAAGAAAACAGAAGAAAAAATATATATGTACTTCATTTGGGGCAGTGCTCATGTAAATAATATTGTGTTTTTAATTTGAAATGTCACTTGTTAATTGCTGGTATATAGAAAAGTGATTAAATTTTGTATATGAACTTCGTATCTGTTTTTGTCTCATATAGTTTGATACTCTGTTGTTAGCCCCATACATATTAGGTATTGTTACATCTTCTTGGAGAATAGATCTGTTTATCATTATGTAATGCCTCTTTCTATTCCTGATAATTTCCTTGCTTTGAAGCCTGCTCTACTCTTTCTGAAATTAATATAGCGACTCCTGCTTTCTTCTGGTTAGTGTTAGCATGGTGTATTTTTCTCCACCATTTGCTTGTAATCTTTATATGTCTTTATATTTAAGTGGGTTTCTTTCAGACAAAATATTGTTGTCTTGTTTTTTATTCACTTTGACAATCTGTCTTTTTATTGATACATTTAGACCATTTATGCTCAAAATGACTATTTATATAGTTGGATTAATATGTCCCATATTTCTTACTGTTGCTCTTATTGTTTGTTCCTATTGTTTTTCATTCTATTTCTGCCTTACGTAGTTTTAATTGGGCATTTAATATGATTCCATTTTCTCTCCTTTCTTAGCATATCAATTACATCTCTTTTTTTTTAGAGCAACTACTAAAAACAGGAGTTAAGAAGTATATATTTACTACTAATTGAAATCCAATTTTATATAACACTATACCACTACAGGTAGCAGTAGTACCTTATAACAACAAAATAATTAGAATTATTCCTTCTTCCTATTTTTGTATCATTGCTCTCACTCATTTTGCTTATATATAAACATATGTACATATATAGGATGTATACATAAAAATATACAATTGAATACATTGTTGCTATTCCTTTGATCTGTGAGACTGCTTAAATTAGGGAAAACAATAAGGTAAGTTTTTATTTTAACTTCACTTATTCCTTCTTCAATGCTCTTTATGAAAATCTGTGTTTCTAACCTATATTATTTTTCTTCTCTCTAAAAAATTTCTTTTAACGTTTCTGACAAGGTAGCTTTATTGAAAATAAACTTCCTCAATCTTTGAGAAAGTATTGCTTCTTCACTTTGAAGGATAATTTTAGCGAGTATAGAATTCTAGATTGGTGGTTTTCTTTCTCTCAACACTTTAAATGTTTCCCTTCACTCTCTTGTTTGTATGGTTTCTGAGAAGTCAGACATAATCCTTATGTTTTCTCCTCTATAGGTAAGATTTTTTTTCCCTTTAGCTTCTTTCAGGATTTTTAAAAAATCTTTGGTTTTCTGAAGTTTGAATACCATATGCTTACATATAATTTGTTTTTATTTTTGTTTTCATTTGTCCTGCTTGGTGTTTTCTAACCTTCCTGGATTTGTGATTTGGTGTCTTACATCAATTTGGAAAAATTCCCCATCATTATTATTTCAAATATTTCTTCCCTTCCTTTCTCTCTCTGTTCTCCTTCTGCTATTCCCACTACATGCATTTACACCTTTTGTAGTTGTCCCAAAGTCCTTGGAGGTACTGTTCTGCTTCGTTTGTTTGTTTTCTCAGTGTTTCTTCTCTTTGTTTTCCAGTTTAAGGGGTTTCTACTGAGATATCCTTAAGCTTAGAGTTCTTTCCCCAGCTGTGTCCAGTTTACCAATAAGCCCATCAAAGGCATTCTTTATTTCTGTTATGATGTTTTTGATCTCTAGCATTTATTTTTGGTTCTTTCTTAGGATTATCATCTCTCTGGTAACATTGCCCATCTGTCCTTGCATGGTGTCTAGTTTATCCATTAGAGCTCTTAGCAGATTATTTTTAGTTATCTTAAATTCCTGGTCTGATAATTCCAACATCCCTGCCATGACTGGTTCTTACTCTGTCTCTTATTTGTGTTTTTTGCCTTTTAGTATATTTTGTCATGTTTTTCTTGATAGCTGGACATGATATCATGGGTAAAAAAAAAACTGCCATAAATAGCCCTTTAGCAATGTGGTGTTAAGGTATAGTCTTTCACTGAGCCTGTGTCTCTAGACTGTTAACTTTGCAAGTGCTCCTCAGTCCCTGCTTAGGTGAGATAGGATGGTGAGACAGGGCTACAGTTGGGTATTTCCCTTCCCTTGAGGTCAGCTGGCCTCTGGTAAAACCCCAGCAGGTTAGGTTCTGGTAGTTTCCCCTGAGAATAGATCCTGTCAAGAAGAACAGAGTGCTCTCGTGTGTTTCAAATTGGTTCCTCCCTCCCACCCCTCCACCTCCCCCCACCTTCCCAATCTCACTCCCCACTGCCCCACCCCACTCACTGTTGCCACTGGAAGTATGAGGGGATTTTCCTTCAATATTTACTGTGAAAATCTGGTTGAGCTCCTGGAGCTAAAACTCACAAAAGTGTGAGAGGCCACCTATGACTGGGTCCCACACTGAGCCTCCAGCAATTTGTCAATTACAGGCCAGGTTTTCCTATGCTAGCACCGGCTCCCAAAGTGATTTTCACTGATAACTCTGCTCAGACAAGCCATGAGCCCCTGTATTCACCTGTCTGTCTCTTCAACCATGGAGCAGTGGTATGCCCGGTATTCTCACTTCTCTTACAGAAGAGTTGATTTTTCAGTCCATTTGGAATGTTACTTGTTGTTAGGACAGAGTGGCAATTTTTAAGCTTAACACGCAGAACTGGAAACCAAAGTACAACACTGACAATTTTTAATTCTCTTTCAGGATATGTTAAGTATGGATAAAATAAATTATACTCATCTCTAAAGTAGACGAAAAGAAGATCTTGATAATGGGGTTTTAAGGGCCTAAGACATTACATTACTAACTCTAATATCTTATAAATATGATCTCTAAAATGTGCCTCCCACATAAATACTCAACACTCAACAATTCTGAATGAGCTCAAAGATGAGGAGAATCAGCACTTACTGTTGCGTATTTTATATTAGGAAACCAAATTTTCATAGTTAAAGAGATGAATTAGTTGTGTAAAAATGCTAACTAATCAGGTAAATCAATCCAACTGATCAGACCCAATAAACATGGGCCCATGTTGAAATTTTCTCTGTCACAAGAATAAAATGGGCAAACACAAGAGAAAACATCTACAAATACTTGTAAGACCCATTTAAGGACTTCTTACTGGTATATATTTCCAGGTTGAACTGTCCACTCAAATGTTGAGGAGGCTGGATGAAGAATGGGTCTATCTTAGTTCATTTGTGCTGCTATAACACAATACCACTGACCAGGTAATTTATGAAGAGTAGAACTTTATTCTCTCCCAGTTCTGGAGGCTGGGAGTCCAAGATGAGTTGCCAGCACGTGTGGTTGTCTGGTGAGGGATGCTCTCTGCCTCCAAGATGTCTTGTTGCAGCATCCTCCTGAGGGGTTGAATGCTGTGTCATCACACAGTAGAAGGCAGAAGAGTAAAAGAGCTGAACACTGTGAAGCCTTTTTTATAAGGGCTTCATCCCATTAAAGGAAGGAGACCACATGGCCTAATCACCACTTAAAGGGCCCACCTCTTAGTATTATCACACTAGCCATTAAGTTTCAACATCTGAATTTTCAAGGAGACACATTCAAATCATAACAGGGCCTTCAGATGAATGACAGATATTTGCTTATTCTAGCCAGCTCAAGTATATGGAGAGAAATGATGTGTAAGCTGAGGGTAAGCATTCAGATTGCTGCATAATTGCACCTGCGCACCCTAAAGAAGCAGAACTCCTGTTTGTAGGTGGGTCCACAGAAAGATGAAAGTCCTTTCTTTTTCATGACAACCAACCTAACATCTAATAATAGCAACTAGTTCTGACAATCCAAAACAGAAGATGTAAAGAATGGATAAAAAGTACACAATTGTTAAGCTTATGGGGAAAAATCTCTTTTTTTCTTGTTTTATTTTAAAGAAAAGTATGTCCCAACTCCACCTCTGTACTCAGGAATAGGTCAGACCACGTTTGTGTGAAAATAGTAATTGGCAACACAGATGAGATGTATTTCAGAAGCGTTCAGTATATAAATGTCAAATCAAATTAGGCTTGTACTTTCCCCTTCATTGAACCATAATTCAATGAGATTTTTATTATGCAAATTCACTGGAAAGCACAGATCTCTACATCTCTGCCAAACACTCTGAGTACAACAATGGCAGTCCCATCGGTCTAGTAAAAAAATACTATATCTTGAGGACAGGAACTAAAGTTAGTATAAAATTTTAATACATTCATCTTGCCTAATATAGTGATATCTTGAAAGAACACACACTAAATAACACTTGGAGGTAGGACTGTTGTGTGCCTAGTTAACCTAAAGGAAAATGTGTTCTAAGCTTAGCTATAAAACATTCGTTTCCCAAATAAGTATTGGACGCTACAGTTTTCAGTACACTTTGCTTATGCTTCTTTTGTTGCCTTTAAGCAAAGGGAATATTTTGTGTTTGTTTCTTTTTTCTAAGTATTACCATGTGTATAGTTCTTCTAGATTAACTACCAGTCTCATTACAAGCAGTTCAATGTATTATTCACATTTGTCAGACTATCTCAATTAATGGGATAAGGTGAGTCTCTAAAGATTTTCTTGTTCACACACACACAGACACACACACAAATGACTAAGGAGATTAATGCTTAAGGACCCTCATACAACCAATAAGTTAGCTGAGCAATTTCCCAGGAGCTCAGAGACATTTTGAAAAACTGAAATCCTCTAACTACCTACGCAATGAATTCATTAACTTCATGGAATTGCAATAAAGCCCACTAATGTTCCTTAAACATAGGCATTTACTACAATCTCCACTTCTGGTAAATGTTGTTCAAGAAATTCCTCCACAGCAGAAGCACTGAAAAATCTTTATTTCTAGAAAATGTTAAAAGAGCCCTTTCAGAATGTGTAACTCCAAACCTAAAACATTTTATTTCCCTGTTAGACTAATATTGATTAAAGGGAGCTTAAAGTTTAGTTCAGTCAATGTAACTCCTTTTCCCGAATTATAAGGAAAAACTGAATTGCCAGTCTCATGTGACAACTCTGATCTGAGTCAAACAGCAGTCAGGGATCCTGCTAGGGCCACACCCTGAGCTATGCCTAGAGCATCACAGCATAAGAGCACCTCTGAGTGGTAAAGACTCAAATGTCAGCTAGACTCGCCATCCACCTTGCTGCCTGGAGCCCTCTTCAATAACGCCCAGTAGAAGATCATCCAGACTGTGCTGAAGAATTCCAGTGATGACACACTCACTGGCCATTCATACTATCCCTGGGAAACTCCGAATTTGGGAAAGTTTCTTACATGTTCTTGCTATCTTAGACCTAGCAAAAGATCTTCGCTGTCTATGCGTTACATTACAGGGACATGGCAAAGCCTTCTACCAGCCTATGGTATCCTGTATTTGCCCACTTCAATGTACCTACTCTGGGCTAGGCGTCCATGTCTTCCCTAGTTTTTGGAGCCTCAGACCCAGCACCACAGGTCCCCATACCCACTTCAGGCCCAGCTTGCTCTGATGACTATTTAGACCCACTTCTCCCACACATCACTCAGCACATGCTCAGTGACATAATTTGTTACCTGCTCTCTGGCTCCACAAAGCTACGAGACTATAGGCAAGAGGTTCCCCCACCTTCTGCCAATTCCTCCTCATCCTGCCCTGACCAGATCTCCCTCCAAGAAGCTAGCATCACAGAGAACTAATATTAAAAGCCCCCAGAAACTTTGACTCACATCTCCCCCTTCTGTACTCTGAAGTCAAACAGAACAACTAAAATGTGGTTATAAGAAAGCAGATCAGAGTTTACCAAGAGTAGAGAATTCGTGGGCTTCTGTGGGCAAGCAGAGTTAGATGTCAGAGCCCACCTAATAGGTAAAGCCCAGGACAGAGACAGGGAAAGGCTAGCCCTTGAAGGCAATACTGACTCTCGGTGCAAGGCAAACCTCCTTGCCTTGGTCCTGGGTCAGCTGATACAGCCTACTTTGGAATTTGCTCTCTCAGTAATTCTCTCTCCTACATCTTAGCCTCTCTTTGATGATCATGTGTGACCCTTTCTCCCTCAGACCCCCGTAGAACCACCATCCCCAGATGGGCCAACTTTACTTTCTAAGTGTATTTGTGAATTCTCTCCCCTCTAACTCTGCCACCACTGGCTTGGTCCAGCCACACATGGCTTCACATTTCCCTTCTTGTCTCTGGTTTGTTAGCCTCAAAACTATCTAGTTAGAGAGACTCTTCTAAAATGCAAAGTTGGTCATGTTCGCTCCCACTCACCCTTTTCAGTGGTTCCCCATGGTCTCTGGCATAGAGTCAAAGGTCTTCCATAAGGCAGACAAAGACTCCCTCCTCTGGCCTCGGTGGACCTTATCCACTTTGCACCTCACCATTTCCTTTCATTCTCTGCCCCAAATAAAGAAAAGGTATGTTTTATTTCGTGCACACTCCAAGCTTGCGGCTTTGCCTCCATGCCTTTGTTCTTGCTCTTCTCTCTGCCTAGAATGCCCTTTGCTCACTTCCCCACTCCTGACTTGAATATGTCATTTCCATTCTCCGAAATTCAACCTAGACATCATCTACTCCGGGGAGTCTTTTCTAAATCCCTTGACACTAAAGAAGGCTGTGGGCACTTTATACTCTTTGCTTCTCCCCAACATTATCGTACTCACCATGCTTGTCTACTTAGGTGCCTGCATGCTTCCTGAGTGCAAGGCATGTCTTAATCCCTCTCTGAAGCTTCGGTACTTGGGACAGAGTCTGGCACACAGCAGCAGTATTATAAATGTTTGTGCAATGAATGCCATGACAAGTTTTTAAAAGGCAAAACATACCTTGACTGTGAAACCATGTATACTGGTGTGTTAAGTAGTATAATAGTATTTATATATAGTATAATAATATGTAGTATATAATAGTATAATCACATTTATATGGTAATAGTATTCATTAAATAGTATAAATGGTTTCACAGTCAAGGGCAAATCAGAATGTTTCTAGATAAGTTCTATATTGATTGAATTGATGATTTGGAATAAGCATGAAATCCTTGTGGGAATGATTAGCAAAACCTGTAGCTAATAATTTCACATCAGTTACCAAATAGAAGGTGGCTTGTATTGAACGGAGGGTATATTACACTTAGGTCAGAGTACTTTAGGGAAGCCTTTATTCTAGGCATCCAGAGAGAGCTGGGATCCCTCTATCCGCCACTGCCTCGGCCCTCAGATTTCAACCCTGACCACACCTTAAAGTGGTTTACGTACTAAGAAGAGTACTATCACCTAGTGTCTCCACTTACCATATTTACAATCTATTTGGATGAGGTGAAAGATGCCGAAACAATATAGAGAATAGGATAAGCGAATATGAAAATGAAATCTACAATTGAACAGTAATGAGTTATCAACAAACTAGTAAGCTACGTAAAACATGAATTCACCATCCTTTTCCTTTCCTCTTCCTTTCTTTTTTACCTCTTTTTTAATCTTTCTGTCTTTACTTTTTGATTGCTCTTCTACTTTTCTTCTCTTTCAAGAGAAAGAGAAAGGAGGAGCATGAAATTCAAAGAATTTAGGAGTCTTTCGTAATATGTTGCCTAAATCTTAAACACTTTCTCTAGCACATACACTCATATATATATGCAACTTCCTGATATTTCAATAATTTATAACTTGTTAAAAGTGCTCCCAAATCAGCACTCATACCATAGAAGCCTTGATAGCTATTTTCAAAAGATCAATATGGACAGTTATTTATATTTATGTTCTGTAGTGGCTTGAATGGTGGCCCACCCACCCAACCCCTCAGAAAAAAAGGTAAGTCTGCCCAGAGCTTGCAAACGTGACCTCATTTGGAAAAAGTGTCTTTGTAGTTTGAGAGGCAGAGAATATTCCTCCACCCCTTTCAATCTGATCTTTCATGTTTTGATCAATAGGGGACTGGGACTGTAGAAGTGACTTTGTGCCAGCTCCAGGCACTGGCAGCCTCTACCTTAAAAGGACTGGCAGCTTGCACATTAGTAGCTTCTACCTGAGCACATGAACTTCCACTGGAGCAGTCACAGAAGAAATTCAACTCCAAGGAAGTCCAGGTTGAGCTTCGCCTAGTCTGGTCCCTTTTCTTTGTATCTGGCTCCTACAGTGTGTGGTGCAGAACAGGTTTGCCTATGCCTCCTGCTGCCTATTTCATTTCAGCTTTTGGTCCGTCTCAGCATTTAAATAAGCTACATATTCACCTCTGCACCCTTTCATTGGAACAAGCTACAACGTACTCGCAAAGCAATATGTAAAAACATACTTAGAAAAGAAGCATTTCTCCTTAGAAACAAAACTCCTAATTCATCGGTACAAAATAATTCACATTAAAAAACCACCTACAACACTTGCAATCAGATTACAGTTTCTTCTCAGTTTTCCCCAAGTGGACACTTGCTTTTGCATTTGTATTTAGCTAAAGGGTCTATTTGGTTAGTTTTCTCTGAAAAAGAAAGAACTGTACCCCAAAAGAGTAGTCACATTTCTACCTCTTTTAAGACTAAATCTTTTTGAAGCTTTGAAATGACAATTATTTCAGATTTTATCAGTCCCATCAAGGTTTTAAAAGCCTTGAAAATTATAGCTAAAGCACTGTGTTACATTTCCATGCCTGTAAGCCAAAGTTTTATTCCGAGAAATATTAAGAAAGATATGAGTTTCAATGACATTTCTCTTAAATCCTGGTTATCTCTAGAAAATATTAAAGGAAAGAGAAAGGAAAGGAGAAGCAGAGACATGGGACAGATATGAAAAGGGCTGTCTCAGAGAGGTTCATACCACTTCAAAAGTAGAAAAACTGAAATGAAGATACAGAATTTCGTTTCTAGTCCATTTTCTCCTCTTCCTCTTCCTCCTTCTCATCCTCTTTTTTTCCCTTCTCCTCCTTTTCCTTTTGCTCTTCCTTCCTCCTGGTAATTACACATAATTCACAAACACAGCATCAGGATCCAGAACACAGGTAAGGAGCAATCTTATACTTAAGCATTTCATGTGATTTCTAGAATATACTACTGCTACTCTGAGAGCAAATTCAAAATTACTCCTTCAGGCGTCAAACAAGAGATGATATTCTCATTGTCAGCTCTGTCACCACCATGATTGACTATATCCCAAATCCTTTGAGTAAGAAATGAGTTCACTGCTTAGGCTGCAGAAATTAAAGTTCAGTGTATTCAAATTACACTTATATCACAAAGGGAATAATAACTGTTGATAATTTAGCATATACAACAAAGTGATTCTGATTTTTTTTGAGACAGGTCTTGCTCTGTGGCCCAGGCTGGAGTACGGTGGCGTGATCTCAGCTCACTGCAACCTCTGCCTCCCAGGTTCAAGAGCTTCTCCTGCCTCAGCCTCCCGGGTAGTTGGGATTACAAGCATGCACCACCACAGCCAGGAAATTTTTGTATTTTTAGTAGACATGGGGTTTCCTCATGTTGGCCAGGCTGGTCTCGAACTCATGACCTCAGGGGATCCACCTGCCTTATCCTCCCAAAGTGCTTGGATTACAGGTGTGAGCCACTGCACCCAACCCTCTGAATTTATTTTCAAATAGCTTTTAAGGTAAACACCAGCTTGCCTCCAACATGGAGTCTATATATTATTGCTGATGCTTGATCAAAAATAAGCATTTGTTAATTAAGTAACAAAAACTCAAAAAAGCATCAGTTTCATAATCCAATGTATAAATGTAGATAAAACATCAAAAATCAAGAATGCAGTTTGACTTTGGGCCTTCAAAATACCAAGCATGAACTATTAAACTAGGCAATAGCAAATAAGGAAATCAATGTTCCTACAAGATAAAAGAATCTTCAAAACCTACACAAACATTTAATTTTAGGTTATAAATTTTGTTCTGTTTCTTATTTTTAAACCCAACACTGTATTTTTCAAATGTACTCAGTTGTCTATATTAGCATCTGGTTCATTACTTCTACCTGCCTCATCGCAGGTGTATGTGTCCATTATCTCTCTCTCTTTCCCTCCCCCCACTCCCTCCCTCCTTGTGTCTAGAACACTAATCCTTGTCTTCTCAGCCTGCGGGTCTGGTGATGATTCCACCCTATTTTTTTAGCAATTTTCTTAGCCTCCTGCCCACTTAGCACCAATATTCAACAAACGTCTTGAGGGGGAAGCTGGCGGTGTGTTGGGTTCAATTTTCTACCCCTCCCTTCTCAAAGGATTCTGACTTTGCAAGGCTCCAGGTTTTGCCTTTCAAGCCCCACTAGACTCTGCTGGTTATTCCCCCTCTTAGTAACAGCTCTGGGCAAGAACATGTTCCCAGATGTCAACCTCTTGCCCCACACCTAGAACTGCCAAAAGTCCCAAGGATGAAAGCAGCTGCAGAACACTGACAAATCTCCCCTTTTTCTGGGACTTTGTCCCCTTAAGTACTGATTGCCTCAGAAGTTGCCTAATGCCTTTAAACATATTTCTTTTTTAATCTGACTTTTCTAAACCCTTTACCCCTTGGTGGGAGCATTAGTCAGCTGCAGGCACTCAATCATACCTGAAAGTGGAAGCTCACAGTACATGAATAATACATAGAAGAGGAAATCTGTTAGCTGAAAAAGCAAAAGAACAGATGTACAACCCCACAAACTATCAGAGAATTGAAAATTAATATGATTTTCTCTTTTAATTTTTTTAAAAACTACCACATTTTTTTAAAAACTACCACATTTCATCAAATTAGAAAAAGGACTTATTGTCTAGTAATAGGGAAGTTACATCAAATCAGGAGCTCTTGCCCCCTGTTGGTAGGAGTATAAACTGCTGCAGTCATACTGGAAAATGGCCTGGCAGAGTCACGGGGAGGTTGTGAATACCCTGTGACCCAGTGATCCCACTTCTTGAACTTGTCATGGGAATTGTCTGTGGAGCAAGGTGGAGGCAACTTAGGTGACCATCACTAGGTCAATGAACCAAGTAAATACAATAGACATACGCTGTAAGGGTGCTATGAGGCAGGTGGAAACAATGAACTAGATGCAAATATAGCCAACTGGATACGTCTCAGAAATTCAGTGCTGGGTGGAAAAAAAAAAAAAAAAAAAAAAACAAGCGTATAATTTAAATCAAGTCAAACACACAGACATATTTTAGAAGAATATATACATACTAAAGAACATAAACGTATTAGAAACAGATGCCTATGGAAGTGGCTATCAGGTAGGAAGGAGGGAATAAAAGAAAAAGATGAGTAAACTCTTAGAGTTCTTTTGGGGTACCTAGCATGGTTTTAAGCACTTTCCATTGGCTTATTTAATTATCTCAACAGTTCTGGGAAGCAAATACCATTATAATTCCTATTTTACAGCTGAGGAAACTGAGGCACAAAGTGATTAAGTAACGCCCAACGTCACACAGCAAGAACATGGTAGAGCCAGGATTGAAACCCAGGAAATCTAAATGGGAGTCTGTGCTGTGCTACCTCTCCCTGGAGGCTTCAGATCAACAGCAGTCCTGAGGGGATGACTCATCCAGTGCTCCGTTCCTGAGGTCCCAAAATGAATTGACCAATTTACCTATGAATTATCAAACAAAAAAAAATCTGAGTAAGGCCAATCGCATTTAAAGCTTCAATTTCTTTCCATCAGAAGCTCATATTTCATGAAAAATATTTTCCTCATTTTCCTCAGCAAAGAGTCTAAACCCGAAATGTGTAGACAATGATAGTTGAACAATGGTTATAATCTCGGCACACAATTTTATACTGCATGCTTCTTTTATTTGAGAATCAGAGATATGATCTTTGGCTGTGCAGAGCCTTATATTTGAGCCTCACAATTGACCCTAGAGAACTGGCCTCTCAAAAGAAAACAAAAATAAAAGACACTCTGGAGTGTCAAGGGAAATGTCAGGGAATCGAAGGCGGAGAGGAATCCAGATAACTGAGCTTAAGGTGGGTTCAATATCACATATTGATTTGGGTCCTAGGAGAGGTCCTGAAAATGATTCTTATGACAGAAGATTAAAAGAGGTGCTAACAAAATAATTCTGAGGCCCCTTGTCTTGAGAACACTGCAAGGGATCAATGCCTATCACCTGATAGGCAAGGTGAGCAAAAAGGAAACAGCCAATCACCAGCAACCACTGCTTATGATAATGTGCCTGTTGACTCATAAAAGCAACCAGTCACCAGCAACCACTGCTTATGAGAATGTGCCTGTTGACTCATAAAAGCAGTGTTTGTAGAAATGAATGCAAGAAAAGGGCGAGGGAGTAGGGGAAACAACTGGGAAGGAAGGAGGAGAGAGAGAGAGCATGGAGAGGAAAGGTGGAAACGAAGTGGGGAGTGAGAAATAGAAGAGAGAAGAAAGAAAGAGGGGAGTGAGAGAAAAGGAGAGGGAGGGAAGGGAAGACAAAGCAGAAGAAGTGGAAGCATAGGCAAGAAGGAGAAAAAGGAGTGAGGATTAGCATGAAAGAGCAGAGGAAAGGAATCATCTATCCAGGTTCATAAAAATAAATTTGCCCTTTCCAAGTGACTGAAAATCTTTTCAAACCTATTCCTTGAAAAAAAATGCTACCAAAGTGAAAACCAGTTGCTTCTATCCCCATTTCCCCACTCTTGCCCCCAACACATACACACAGAAGCCTTTTATTCTTCACTGTATTGATAGCCAGTGCATATGGACAGACTGAAAGAAAAAGGTACCAGATGTCTCCCCTCTAGTCCATTTGCTTATTTGCTCTCGGATCTGTTGACTGGCTGTCCCTCTTAGGGTTACATCACAGGGGCCTGCCACCTACAGCTTTCATACACCTTTGCCTGCTAGCTTCTGATAAGTCTAGCCAATACATAGGAGGCACTGGTAGACGGGGGCAGTGGGGAAGAGGATGATGTCAGGGTGTTTCTCCCTGACTTTTCTCACTAGAGGTAGCATCTGCAGTGATGGCAGTACCTCTACAGTGGTCTCAGCTCCTCCAAGCAACGCCTACTCCACATTGTCAGCTCCAGCCTGGTGGCGCATCTCCCCATGAAGTAATCTCTGTGTTATCTCACCTTCCCTTGCCTTCAGGTCCTGAAACAGCTCGTCAGAGCAATACGTCTCCACATGTAATTCCCTTTTCTGAAATATCTGGCACAGCCCAGTTCTGCCTGGACTCTGTCTGATATGGTGTGGCACACATTCCATTCCTCCTGTTCTTTTTTTGTTCATTTGTTTTTCGTTTTTTGTTTGTTTGTTTGTTTATTTTGAGATGGAGTCTCGCTCTGTCGCCCAGTCTGGAGTGCAGTGGCACGATCTCGGCTCACTGAAAGCTCCGTCTCCTGAGTTCAAGCCATTCTCCTGCCTCAGCCTCCCAAGTAGCTGGGACTACGGGTGCCCGCCACCACGCCCGGCTAATTTTTTGTATTTTTAGTAGAGACGGAGTTTCACCACGTTAGCCAGGATAGTCTCCAGCTTCTGACCTCATGATCCGCCTGTCTCAGCCTCCCAAAGTGCTGGGATTATAGGCGTGAGCCTCCCTGCCCGGCTCCATTCCTCCTGTTCTTAATTCTTTTGTGTAGGAAGCAGAATAATGCTCATCCTTACCCTCCCTCAAGATGTCCACATCCTAATCCAGGAATCTGTGAATATGGCATCTCACATGGCAAAAGAAACCTTACCAGTGTGATTCAATTAAGAGAGTTGAGATGGAGGATTGTCCTTGATTATCTAGTTGGGCCAAATGTAATCAAAGACTTTTTATAAGTGAAAGAGGGAGGCAGGAAAGACAGAGCCAGAGGAATTGTGATGATGGAAGGAGAGGTTGGTCGAAGTGATGTGATTGCTGAAAGAAGGCCAAGGAATGCAGCCAGCCTTAAGAAACTGGCAAGGGTGAGGAACTAGAGTCTCCCCTGGAGGCTCCAAGACCTACCTGATAAACCTTGAGTTTAGCACAGTGAAACCCATTTTGGATTCTTGATCTCCAGAACTGTAAGATAATAAATTGGAATTAAGTTACTGAGTTTTTTCCAATTTGTTATAGCAGCTATAGGGAATTAATACATTCTGCGAAGGTCATCTAAGACAATCACCCAGCCTAGGGAGAAGGGAACACTAAAAGAAACTGTAGATGTTCATGGAAAAATAAAAGGCATCATAAGTTCATGGGGAAGCAAAAGAGTTGGAAAAAATTACTGAGGGCCAACCAATCTCAACACCAAGTCTCCATGGGCACAGATGTGGGGGTCATAAGAGAGACTAGGAAATGACAGTAGTTTATTCAGAAACTATATGGCAAGTAAAGCATCTAATTTATCAATAATGAGATGTAAGAATGTTATCAAAGTTGCCTTTTATCGTAAGGTGTCCTGTCAATGAGGACACAAGGGGAATTTTCTTTTATGAGTTCAGTGTAAGAAATTTAAATTAGCCAGGCATGGTGGTTCATGCCTGTAGTCTTAGCTACCCAGGAGGTTTAGTTGGAAGATTGTTTCAACACAGAATGTCCAGGCTGCAGTGAGCTGTGATTGAGCCACTGCATTCCAGAGCAAGACCCTGTCTCTAAAGAGAGAGAAAGAGAAAAAAGAAATAATTGTATTTCACTTATTTGACTGGTTTCATTTTACTGAATGGATACTGTGAAGCTCGTTCAGGTAATTCTTCCCCTTTCCAGTTGATTGCTAAAAGATATAAGGCCCAAACTGCAGCCCACTGCTGATCATAGTATGGGACTTTATGATACACCTTATATGCACTAACCTCACTTTTGCCTTCATTGATTTTCCTACTTTACTTTCCCTTTACTTGCATTTCTTAAATTTGTTTGTTCTTTATAATATGCATCTATAAAAACAAAATTAAGCCTCTTTTGAAACAAGAAAAGGTATAAATAAGTGAATGAGTCAATTACTAACAATGAATGCTACCAGCAAGAAAAAATGGGAGAATAAAATGGCATGAATGACAAATGTCCAGAGGTCTAATGCAATCAGCAGTGCATTCAAGGGCATTGGAATAAACAAATCTTCAGTTAGGTCAGGATGCCTTTTGTGGCGTGCTCATGAGATCAATGGAGGTTGAAGGTTTGGGTATGCACAACAAATATACAAATGTACTCATGTGCTCTTGGCATTGACTATATTAGAGCCTAAGTATTTTTATTTCTTTCCAGAAAAATAAAAGAACACACATGTGCTTCAGGTCATGTTCAACATTGCCCATAAAATAAGTCCAGGAATGCTCTTTTGGACTCCTCCATATCATTTCCCACCTTAAAATGAGATATTGCAGGCTGGGTTTCATAACTGGGTAAAAATAGCAAAGACCCAAGCAGCTCTTATGCATAATGATTATTTGAAGATTTATAATATGCAGGATATAATCACTACCCAAATTAATACTATAGACTAAGGGTGTCAGATAACTGATCTATAGACCAAAAAACATCTTGACAGCAGGGAACATTTGCTTATTTATACAAATGGTCTGTGCACTCAGGCATTCAGTGTAAATAGATCATTATAGCCATTTCCAAGACATTATAATCCATTAAGTAAATCAGACAGCTTTATAAGTCCTAACGATACAATCCCAAGACCAAATATCTCCAGAAACATTTATTCAATTCATCTCTCAGACAGGCCTGACTATAAGACGGGGCATTTAGCTGAGAAAGCTACCAAGTGGTTCTATTTTGAGAAAAACCAAGAGCAGAATCTCAAGGTTCAGAGAGTTTACGCCTTCCTTGTGGTGCTGGGCAATAAATGACTATACAGAATGAAACCCTACATTTAAAGTCACTACAGTAACGTCACTTTTTTAACAACCACCAAATCAGACTCTTGTTTGTTTCTTCATCACTTACAGTATACACAATGATAATCTGAATGGCTTGAGCAGGTTTCATTTTTCCTTCTCAGGCCTTTTCCCAAACTAATCCACCCCTCATTGTCTCTTGCCTGGATTATTTTGGTGGTCTCTGATTGGTCTCCTTGCCTCTGGTCTCTCCTCTTCCTCTACTTATTTAATATTTGGCAGTAGATGAATCTACCTTCAGCAAAACTAGTAAGTATACTTTGCTTTGCCACATATCAATATAGGTTAACATCCAGTACACGTTTTTAATTAAATTATTGAAGTAATCTGAAAGAAAAGGAATCATTTCCCTAATTAAAATAGTTCCAAGAGTCCCTGTTGCCTTCATCCAAGGTGACCTTGAGTTTCAGTTTACCCAAGACTGTTTCGATTTATATCCATTGTTCAGGCACAATTCTTTTTTTTTTTTTTTTTTTTTTTTTTTTTACTTTAAGTTCTGGGAGATATATGTGCAGAACGTGCAGGTTTGTTTCATAAGTATACATGTGCCATGGTGCTTTGCTACACCTGTCAACCCTTCATCTAGGTTTTAAGCCCTATACATATTAGGTGTTTGTCCTAATGTGATCCCTCCCCTTAACCTCACCCCTTGACAGGCCCTGGTAGTGTGTGATGTTCCACTCCCTGTGTCCATGTGTTCTCACTGTTCAACTCCCACTTATGAGTGAGAACATGCAGTGTTTGGTTTTCTGTTTCAGGCACAATTCTTAAGAACATCCTCTTTCACTCTCAGATGTGTGCCAACTTTGGACAATCATTTTATTGTTCAAATATAATGTAAAGCGGAAACTCATTGGCTTAAAGTTCATTCCTATCCTGAATAGGAGCTTCTCCAACCATAATTCTGTTAAACACAAGCCCGGGACCCCAGGAAATCTGAAGGGCCAACCATCACCCTGCCACCCTCCACCCTAAGCACATATGGGGCAGAGACTGCTGCCATTTAGAATCATGGAACCAATAGGCCAGAAAAGACTCTCCAATTTAAGTAACTCCACTGTTTTACCAGTGAGGAAACTGACGACAGAGCCAATCACAGGCACGGTGCTTCCGAACTCTTGGTCCAGGGTGCTTTTCTTTTCTTAGTTTCATTATTCTGTTTTAAAATTGATATATATTAGTTGTGCATATTATAGGGGTACATGTGATATTCTGATACCTGTATACAATGTGCAGCAATCAAATCAGGGTAGCTGGGATATCCATCACCTCAAACTTTTATCTTTTCTTTCTGTTGGGAACATTACAAATTTTCTCTTTTAGCTGTTTTTAAATATACAATAACTTATTGTTAACTCTGATTTTCCTATTGTACTATCAAGTACTAGAATTTGTTTCTTCTAGCTAACTGTACTTCAATGCTCCCTAACCAGCTTCTCTCCATCCTCTGTCCCCCAGAGCATTTTTCCTTCTTCACAGGCTGCATATAATCGGGAGGTTGTGAATGTGAGAGAGACTTTTCTTTCTCCAATATTAGAAATAGATTTGGGATTGAGCTGTTTACATTCCTCCACATCCAGGAGCTGTGGCAGTTTTAAGAGGACTCTACAGGGTTAGTGTGAAAGCTGTTCTGGTGAAGCAGTAAAGCTAAATGGCTCCAAGACAAATCACATTCACAACCTCAATTTCATTAGCACCACCTGTGCACTAAGAAAGGCAGCATAAGTGCATTTTAAATTAAAAGAAACTAAGCCTCACACACAACTGCCCAAACAAGATTAGAAATGGGTCTCCATCTTCTTCCCTGCACTCATCTCTTCTCTTGTCCACAGGCTTTGAATAGGAGCTTGGCTCTTTATCCCTCATTTTCTTGTCTCTCTTTCTCACCTGGCATCTTTCTATTAATATCACAAATTGGAGGAAAAAAAAAAAAAGGATGTCACACTTGAGTTTCCTGTCATTCCTGGGTCACACGGGTTGGAGAATGGTAACAAACAATAGGTCACCTTAGCCACGTTGCCTCAGTGTATTTTGTCTTTCTGCTTTGAATTGCTGCAGTCTAGCAGCTAACTGACTTTTAGGAAGTGATTAAAAGTATGGATGTGATAGTTTTATGTGTCCATTTGAATGGGCTGTTGTCCCAAGTTGTTCAATCTAACACTAATCTAGGTGTTGCTATGAAGGTATTTGGTAAATGTGACAAAAGTCCAGAATCAGTTGACTTTAAGTGAAGGAGATTATCCCAGATAACCTGAATGGCCCGATTCAGTCTGTTGAAAGGCTGTAACAGTATTGCTAAGGATTCCCTGAAGGAGACAGTCTGCCTATAGACAGCAGCATCAGCTCATGTCCAAGAGTTCCAACCTGCCCTTCCTGATGGTCAGCACTTTGGATTTCAAAATTGCTTTACCAGCTCCCACAGTCATATTAAGCCAGTTCCATGCAATAAATCTCTTAATATTAACTCCCACTTGTCTATTTCTGTTTAAACCCTGACTAATATTGGGGTTGTTGGTTGGGGGGATGGGCAGACGACACTTGACATTTTTTCCTCTTCTTTGTAGAATTACATAGCAAGAAAGAATGAGATAGGTTTCTAACTGACACATATTTCAGGCCTGGCCAGGTCCAAGCCTTCCAGCAGATATTTACACTCCAAAGGAAATAGCCCCTTACTGGACTTCATTCCCTCCCTCTTTCACCCAAGCCTCCAGTCTTTTATGTTTGCCCCTCACAGCTATATATGCCTAAGACTTCATACAGGGTGGCCTCCAGACCAGTGACTCTCAATCCTAGCTTCCGCTTTAGAATCTGCTGGTAAACTTTAACGATACTGAGACTTGGCCCCATACCAGCATATATGAACCAGAATCCTGACAGTGGGGTCTGGGCATGATTTTTTTATAAGTTTCTAGATGACTGTACTGTGAGCCAAGGTTGGAAGACACTGAATTTGACAGGTCAGTTTTCATTATAACCTCAACGTCAACTGAAATTATCCCACCCTGGATAATCTAGATAAGATTTTCTGAAACCCCATTCACAACTTGTGGAAAGTCCAATGCCCTTGCCAAGATTTCTGCAAACTTGCTAGGGCACTTGTGGTTCTCTGGTAGGGTTGCCAGATGTATCAAATAAAAATACAGGACATACAGTTAGATTTGAAAAACAGTTTGACAGAGAAATTTTGCAGTTTATTGGGAAAAGACTGAATCTAAGATGTTTGGGGTCTCCTGACTAAGTCAATACATGCTTCAGGACAAAAATCATAAAAATACAAGGACATGGTCTGTATATACAGGATGCTGGCAACCCTGTAATCCATGGATACCCTCAAACCAAGTTCTTTCTGTCACTGAATCGGTTTGATCTACTCGCAATCCTACCTGTTTTGTCATGGTTCTGCATATATGAATTTAGATGCACATCTTATTTCTTGTCCAAAAAAGCAATACAATGCCTTCGTGGATGAAGCTGACTTTGCTAAAGGTCTGAGGAGAAAGAAAGTGTTAATACTGCAGCAACACAACCAACCAAAGATGAAATATAAAGCACCCTGTTCAATTTGGTTGCTGTCACTTCACTATATTGTTTAGTCTTTTCCTCCTCCTCTTCTCTCCTCTCCTCTTTGCTCTGCTCTTCCCCAGACTCAAACTACCATTCTTTTCTAATGAAGAGTGATTTAGCAACCTCTCTAGTTTCCTTGTCACCTTCTCTCTGAAATGCCTTTACCAGTTTTTGGCCCTGAACAAAGATAGCCCCTTCTTTATCAGGGATTCTACTGCCACCTGAAAAGACATTTATTTTTCACCTAGTTTCATGATTATGTTAATATTTTCTATGTCAACAAACACTAATTTTGGGTCTTCTGAGTTTGAAGGACTGTTTCTGCACTTCCAGTTTTCAATAAGGGAGAACTACTTCTGCTTTACAGTCAACACTGGCCTCCTTGAGTGGACTGATTTGAGCTAGAAAAACTCGATTGCCTAAAACTACACAGTCCATTAACCTGACTTAGTAGCTGGAATTTGCAATGCTATTAAGTCAGCCATTGGGTTTAATGCAGTTTTCCAACATATGCTAATTATTACAATTACCTGTGCCTGTTAATAGTATAGTTTCCTATTCGCAGCTCAGGCTTAGAGAATCAGAACCATGATGGGGGTGATTTCAGTGATTAGCTAAGTTTAGGAAACACTGCTCTAAGCACTTGAAGGCACAGTTAAAATGCGAATAAAGACATTTTCATTATGGAAAGATTAACATAAACTGGTTCAATGGAGGAGTCCTGGCGTGAAGATCCAGCGTGGCAATTCACTTTAAATCTCCAAGTCTAATTCTCATCTGTTCAGTGGCTAGGCTAGAATAATCTCTGAAGTTTCTTCCAACTCTAGTATCCCATGATTCTGCACCCACTAGATGCTTATAATTACGCTCCTAGGCTACAGTCCAGGGGACTAATGTATGGAGAGGGAATGAAGCCAGAAAAAGATAAATTTTAAGAAGCCAAGGAGTGAGAAGGGAAGTAAAGTCTTGGAAAAGATACTCTAAGCTGGGGGGATCCCAGATTTTTTTAGAACTCAAGAGTTCAGTGGGAACACAAAAACAACAGGTGCTTGAGGGAGGGAGCAGTGACTAAGAACAGAGGAGGATCCCCAGGGCACTTGATTACTGAGCTTTAGGATAATCTTATGCAGGACCACCTCTTTTTCTCTTCATATGGAAATTAACAGTCAGATGTCCTCAATATTCCTCAGGGATAGGCCAGTCTACTGCACTAAGAACTGCAGCACAGGTGTAAAATGAAATAAAATAAAATAAAACAAAATAAAAGAAGCTGTGTGATCTTACTAAAATACTAACGGAACAAGCTCTTTCCTTATCCAGCATACCCCAACATTCTGCTCAGCACACATGCAATCAATGTGTGCTGACTCAAACAGACATTGGTGAAATTTAACCAATGTGTATAAGCAGTTTCCACTCAGGTGCAGCATTTAGAAAATAATCTGCATTTTGTTAGATGTGCCATGGAAGAGAAGTGTCAGAGTCAGGATTAGGGATCCATGAAGGGCACAGAGAGGGAAAGGGCAGTGTAGATGACATTTACCCTTTTAAAAACAGCTGCTCATCACCCAGGTGTAGGTACCCCCTGGTTACTCCATTACTTAGAAATGATTTGACGTCTGAACAAATTTTGAATTGAGATATGAAAGCTTCAAATCATTCATGCAAAACAAAAAGCTAACAACATCCACTTATACTCATTGTTTACATAAAAATAGCATAGAAGAAAATCTAAAATGGTGATAGAAGTTTCAAAGCAATAATAGCAACTATTCCAAAGAAGTACAACCAAACAATTAAAAGACTTAAAATGTTTAAGTAAGGCAACATTTCTGGGATGTTAAGAAAAAAATGAGAGGAAAGAAGACAAACTGTGCTCTTCTGTGAGGTTACTGGACACCTCAGATCAAACCCCAGACCTGTCACATTAAGGTCCATGTCTCAGGAGCCCACTGGTAGCAGCTGGAAGACATCCAGAGTAAAGGCCAGAAGGAGCCAGGAGTCACAAAGCCCAAGCTGTACCTTAGTGACTGTGGGCAAGGAAGTTGGTGGCTGGGTCAGCTTCTTCACTTATAAAATGAGTGTATGACACCAAGCTTAAAATGATCAAATAATTAGAAATTCTGTATGAGAAGTTCATTGCATATAGTAAGTGCCTAATACATATTAGCTACTAACATATCTTGGAATCTTCATCATTTACTTTTATTATTATTACCATTTGATAAGGCCCTGTGGATATGTGCACATTATACATTGTCAGATGTAACCTATCTAAGAACAATTACATGTCTCTGGCAACATGTTATCAGGCCTGGCTTTGCTAATCAAAACCAACACACAAATGTCAGAAGTTTGAAGACTGAGGAATGAAATGACAAATTTTGACAATAGGACAGTGAAAAGGAAGAATGGGGACATATCAGATAGGCCTGGTAGGGTTGCCCAGACAATCAAAAGTCAGAATGAAAGCCTTCGTCTTCCAGAGGAACCACCCCTAAAACTGATATAACAAGGCATTGAATACAAAGTTTGACTCTGACAAATGTACCTCTGGAGAATATCTGGTAGTTTGTTCTTCTAGGGAGCATTGACTCTGGACCCAACTGTTGGGATTTGAAGCCTGGCCCCACCACATACTTGCTATGTAACCTTGGGCAAGTCACTTATCCACTCTGTGCTTTGCCTCAGACATACCATGGAGAGAATCCTTTAGCATGTGTCTCAGGGATTGTGAGAGTTACGTGTGCCTAGCACTAAGGAAATGCTATATAAAGGGTCATTATTGTATTATCATCATTGTTACTTACTCAATAAAATCCCACAGAAGCCCTGAGTAAACCTTTTAACTACCTATTTGTATTAGTTGCTATTTTTTAACTTTAAATTAATACTCTCATTAATTAAATTTTTCAAAGTCATAGGTTAATTAGCCTCAATAATTTTTAGTATAGATGTCTTTTTTCAATCAGTTTTAAGAATTCATACATAATACAGTAACCTTCAGTAACTATTGGTTGAAAAAAACATTAATTTGACAAATTTTCTTAAAGTAGTATATACACAGCACTGGGTAATTTACACAGGAAAGAGGTTTAATTGACTTACAATTCAACATGGTTTGGGAATCCTCAGGAAACTTACAATCATGGCGGAAGGCAAAGAGGAAGCAAGGTGCCTTCCTCACAGGGCAGCAGGAAGGAGAAAATGAGTGCAAGCAGGGGAAATACCAGACACTTATAAAACCATCAGATCTCATGAGACTCACTCATTATCATGAGAACAGCATGGGGGAAACCACCCCCATGATTCAATTACCTCCATCTGGTCCCATCCTTGACTCATGGGGATTATGGGGATTACGATTCAAGGTGAGATTTAGGTGGGGACACAGAGCCAAACCATATCAAGTAGAACCCCTATTTCTGTGAAAACAATACCTGCAAACTGTTTTTTTTTTTTTAATTCTATCAACTAAAAAACAAAAGAATTCCAAAAATCATTTCAAATCCAGCACCTAAAATAACAATCACCAACATCAAATTAACATAAATCTAGGCATTCTCCAAGGGGTCAGAGGCACAGACAGGTAAATAATTTTAGAAAAATTCTTTACACATGGGAGAGTATTACAGGGAATTGAATTAGAAAAGAGAAGAGAGAATAGAATAAGCAGTGACTCAGGCTGTAGGAATTTGTTGAAATCTTTTCCAGAACTTTCTCCCATTTTGTTTGTAGGTCATGGCAGCCAAGAAGGAATCCAAGTCAATCCAGTGGGCAAGATGGAGAATGTTACCACATTCTATCATAAACACATGTGTTAAAACTCCTCTCTTGACAGTTAGAATTGATATAACACAGAATGCTCTGCTCTCCCTATCAGCCACAAGGACAGATCCTGACTTCAAAAGGAAGCAGCAAAAGGAGGTATAACCTCAACAGTGACCATCTTGCCAGATCTAGTCAACAAAACTAAAATCACTTGAAGTTCAGTTCAAAATAAATATGTTTACAATCAAAGTTTGTCTTCATAGATCTTCACTAACGCTAACATTCTTGGCTTGGAAAGCACTTGGAGTTTTATCTCTAAAGAAGGCAGGCCCATGAACACAGTTGGGGTAGTGGGTGGCCACTGAATTATATGAACTAGAAATTTAATTACTTTTGACAATCACATATAAAAGAGAAGAAAGAGAATATGGTTAGGATATTTAGAATTAACTGTACAGACAGAATCTCTACCACCATTTCTGGTCTAGTATAGACAAATTGTATTCCAACCCACAGTCAAAATGCATAAATACTACTTTAGCAATGAAATGTTCCAAACATTTTATAGGAGATTAGAGTCCCTTCAGAGCTGTAGTCTCATGCATTTCCCTAAGCAGTTTATATTTTAGGAACTTCTAATGAGGCTATAAAAAGTTCTTTTTATAAACACTGGCAAACATATCTACCACAGGATGGCTTTACAAATTTTAATGAACATATTAATAATTTACTCCTTTAAATTACCACTGTACCACTGATCTAAAGGATGTACCTTAGAGAGTTTATGTGCTAAAAAGGCTATTTTAAAAAACTCTCTCAAAAAGAGTTTAGAGGGTTTTCTTAAATAAAATATTTAAAACCGATACAAGTCAACTTGAATTATATTTTGCCATATTGCTCAAAATAAAATTTGCAAAACAGTGATTCCTGACCATGGTCAATTGATCTTAATTTTTATGGTCAGGTCCAGTAGTGGAAAGAGATCCCTCTAGAAGGAATTCCACAATAGTATGATAAGTGCTCTGAAAAAGGAAGTCCAGAATGTTGCAGAGTACATAGCGAAGCACTCAGCATGGGCTTGGGTCAGGAAGGGCTTTGCAGAGTAGCAACTTCTCAACTGAGACATGAAGGATGGTTTCAAGCAGTGTTTTTCAAAGTGTGATCCAAGGACATCTGAGACTCTGTTAGAAGGGTCCTGTGAAGTACTGCCTTTTCCACTTTCCCAAGAAGATACAGTAAAGTCCTTACTCCCTCAGAATATGACCCTATTTGTAGAAAGGGTCTTACAGAAGTGATCAAGTTAAAATGAGATCATTAAAATAGGCCCTATTCAAACATGGCAAGTATCCCTATAAAAAGGAGACATTTTTGACACAGAAACAGACACAGAGAGAGAGAACTCCATGCAAAGACGGGAGTTATGCCGCCATAAGCCAAGAAACTACCAGGAGCTAGGAGACAGGATGGATTCTTTCTCACTACCTTCAGAGGGGGCACAGCCGTGCTGATATCAGACTTCCAGTTTTCGGAATTGTGAGGAAATTAATTTATGTTGTTTAAGTCACTCAGCTTGTGGCACTTTGTTACGGTAGCCCTAATAAACTAATAGCCCTAATAAACTAATATTCCAACTATATACTACTTGAAGGTAGATCTTTTACACATGCTTTGACTAAAACAACATATTACAGAGATTGACTTCAGAAGCAGATATGAGACCAGTGTCTTTTATTGAGCCAAACACTACAGATATTTGCAAAAATGTAAAACGATGCCACTCTTCTCACCAATATGTTTTGTCGTGTCAAATATAGTCATTTCCATAAAATGTTATTTAGGTATGCTCATTATTATGTACTGTTATTTTAAAGTCAATCAATGAAGAACTATTTTTAAGATTTCTTAATTTAATTCCGAATACAGTAACAATTGATAGATATTGCCCCTACCCATAGGAACTCTTTGGGGTCCTCAATTTATTTTTATCGTTTAAAGGAGTTCTGAGACCAAAAATTTTAGAACTGCTAGGATCAAATTAGCCAGGGAAAGAAGGTAGCAGAAAGACTCTCTAAGACAGAGGAACAGCACGTGCAAAGGCCCAGGAGACAAAAAGGAACCTCAAGTTCATTGTACGTGGAATGTAGAGCACAAGCAGACAGAAAGATGGGAGAGGAAGGTAGAAGCCAAATCACAGGGAAGAGAACAACACACACTGGGGCCTGTGGGGGCAGGGAGGGAGAGCATCAGGATAAATAGCTAATGCATGCAGGGCTTAATACCTAGGGTTGATGGGTTGATGGGTGCAGCAAGCCACCATGGCACACATTTACCTATGTAACAAACCTGCACGTTCTGTGCATGTATCCAGAACTTAAAATAAAATTTTTTAAAAGTTTAATTTTAAGCAAAGAAACAGGGATTGACCAGCAATTTCAGTTTGTGAAAAGCTCCTCTCAGTGCAGTAAGGAGGCTGGAAAGAGGGATCAAGAGTGATGGCAAGGAACTAGTCAGAGGTTAAGTAATTGAGAAAAGACAAAATGGTAGCAGTGGGAATGAAGGGAATATGTGACTCAATCAAGAGATCGTGGTTAAGTTTAATCAGAAGGACTTGCTGATTATTACATAGGGGAGGTGAAAGATGGGGAGGCATTAAATTTAGAATAACAACCCGTTTCAGGCTGGTAAACTGAAGGGTTAGTGGTACCATTTAGTAAAACAGAAAAGTAGAGAGTCCAGTTTAGAGGAGGGAAAGTAATGACTTCAGTTTTACAAATGGTGAACCTTCAGATATCTAAAAGGGGTTGATTCATGAACAATGTATTATATGGGTTTGGTCAAGAGATGAATATGGGCTGAACATACATATTTGGGAAATATTTGTGTGTAAATTACAGTTAAGCCATGGATGGATGAAAGTATTGATGGTGAATATATGGAGTACAAAAGAAAGGAAGATCAAAGATGTAACCATTGGAGCATCACCTTTAAGGAAAGGGCAGTAAAAGGGGAGCTCCAGGTTGGAGCAGTCAGAGAAGCAGAAGAGCTAGGAGAGGCAAGTGTCATGGAAGTCAGGAGAAGAGAGACTTCCAGGAAGAAAATGGTGTTCACCAAGGTCAATGGGAAGGTCAGATAAAAAAAAAAAAAAAAAAAAGAATTAGAAAGGGTCCACTGGGTTTAACATGAAGGAAGAAATTGTTTGCTCTGGTAAAAGAACTTTGATTTGGATGACACCTTTCGCCTCAAGCAAATATGTTTGCATTCATAAACAGCTCCTCCCACCCACTTAGCTCCATTTGCAAACAATTAAATTTATTTATTTAAATAAGGGTTGAGAAGTTTTCTGGGGGAAATCATTAACTCCAGCCATATTCACAGTTGGAGTTCAAACATATGGACACACATCTGAAAAACCAAAAGAAGAAAGCAGCTCTGGGATTACAGGAAAAATAAATCAGAGTTCAAGAAAGGAGGAAAAAGCCACTTCAAGCAAATTCCCTCTGTGGGCAGAACTTTGGCAGAGTCTAACCCTGTGCTGTTCAAAATGGCAGCAGCCACTAGACACATGCGGCTACTGAGTACTTGAAATGTAGCTGTCTAAATTGAGATTAAATGTGCATGGGATTTCGAAGACTTGCTTTGGAAAAGCTAGCATAAAATACCTCAGAAAAAGCTTTTATATCAATTGCATATTGAAATAATTTTTACATGTTGAAGAAAATAAAATATATTACTGAAATTAGCTTTACCTGATTCTTTTTACTTTTTTCAGGCAGCTGCTAGAAGACTTAAAATTACACCTGTACTTTGTATTATATTTATCTTGGACACTGGTCTAGCCAAACTTAGCTACAGAGCCTGTAGGTCAACAGGGAATTGTGTATCTAAATTTTACAAAAATAAAAGGACTGGCCTTTTTATCTCTTTAATACTTTGGAACTCAAGCATCCCTGTTTTAGGTTCACTCCTGCTACATAGAGACTGAGAATGTAACAGAGGGAGGGAGCACTCTCCTAAATTTTTTTTAAAGCTGCTAAGCCCCAATGGAGGCCCTGTAGGAATTGGACAGTTAAGAGACAAAGAGAACAGCACTGGAACACTGCCCAAGTTGATTCAAGAATGTCTAGAACTCCCAAAAATACCAGCTGGAGATTATTAAAAAAACTGAGGCTCCCCAAGTTAGGAGGCCAAGTCTTTGAGCTAGTCAGGGGACATTAGAGCCACAATGACTACTTGAAGCATAGGTATTAGGATGTTTTCAGCTGCAAGTAAGAAAATATAACTCAGAATAGCATAAACAGTTGAGGAATGACTTATATAACAGAAAGTTCAGAGACAAGGCAGGTTCCAGAGTTTGTTGATCCATGCAGTCCAGCAAGAGATCAAGCATTAGCTTCTTTTTGTCACTCCTTGTAATGCTGGGAGGGTATGTTGTTTTGGTTTGCTTCTGTTTTCTCATAGTTATATAATTGTCACTAGAGGAATTTGGAGCTACATGCTTCTCTATTTCCATCCATAGAGGGAAAGAGGGTGACATTCAACATCTCTTAAAAGCAAATAAGAATAGTCTCCATGGCTAACCACAAACTCTCTTTATGTCTCAATGGCCAGCAGTAAAACACAAAGGGCCACATGCCCATTCTTCAACCAATCACCAGCCAGGTGATGAGATTACACTTAAACCAATCAGGTTCCCTTTGCCAGTGCTGATGGTAGAAGCAGCATCCCTGGAGGCACTTGTCTTGCAAGAGAGCAGGGTGGATACCTGCACACAATTAGGGATCTGTTCAGAAGGAGGGCAGGGAATTCTGCTGAGTACGCAACTTGCAGTACCCACAGAAACTCTCTTTACAAATAAAAAGGAGCCAATGGGGGAAAGCTTAAAAACACAAAAGGGAGAATAATACTTTCAGTCAATTATTCAGTCCTGAGCCAGCATCCCTCGGCCTCTCATTACCCCCACATTCTTTGGTTTGGCTCAGGGAAAACTATCTAATTTTTAGTAGCCGAAGCAATAGGTCATTGCGAAAGTTAAAGCATTATAAAAACAAAGACTTTATTTCAAAGCTGCAAGTCAGTGACTTTCTAAATATCTGTTGTTTGGTACTAGCTGGACCTCCACTGCCTCTGCTTATTTGCACAAATGGTGAAGAATCCCATAATTCTCACTCAGTTCCCAGTCCATTTTCAGCAGACATACTTTGCCCATTCTATGTTCCATCCCTTTGATTTTTCATACCCTACCCATACTTTTCAGGCCGCAGTAATGAAAGTGTGTTCTCTTATGACTACTTTCCAAGCCTTGTGTGATACAGATTGGCCATGATCTAAGAGTAAAGAGTAAGTTTGTCAGCTCAGGGTTTGAGTAGTGACTGAGCGGGAGACAAAAGATGTCCTTTACTGACTGTTGTTTATCACAAAACAGCTTGGGTTTTGAAACCCTTGGTATTAAATATTGTAATTCCTCCACATGACTCCTTCTACAGCAGCGCAAAGGTCAAGATACACAGAAAAAATTGGAACTCCACAAAGTTGTCTCTTCATCGAGCACAATGAGACACAATGAGAGTACACAGTCAGGGCTAGTGATTAAATGAGACGAATCATGCTGACATGGCTCCAATCAACCCATGGAATTTTCAAGTTAGAAGAGAACTTCAAGACAATCTAGCCTTCTGTAGTAGGCAAAATAATGCCCCATCACCAAAGACACTCCAGTCTTAATCCTCAGAACTTATGAATATGTTACCTTACATGGCAAAAGAGAATTTGCAGATGTTATTAAATTAAGGAAACTTATCTGGGAGATTTTGCTGGATTATCTGGGTAGGCCAAATGTAATCATGAGGGTCCTTATAAGTGAAAGAGGGAGGCAGGAGAGTTAAAAATGGGGATGCATGGCTGCTAGAAGTAGAGGGCAGAGTGTTGCAACTGCTAGCTGGAATGGGGCTGTGAGCCAACAACAACAAAAAAAAGGAATGCAGAAAACCTATAGAAGCTGGAAAAGATAAATAACTTGATTCTTCCCTAGAGCCACTAGAAGGAATGCAGCTCTGCCAAAACCTTGATTGTAGACTTCTGGCCTCCAGAACTATAAGAGAATAAACTTGTGTTAAGCCACTAAGTTTGCAACAATTTGTTACAGTAGCCACAAGACACTAATACACCCTATCACCTCAGTTTATAAATTCTCCCCTCCCAATACCTGCTATGCACTGAGATGCTTATATGCTTCTTTTCTTTACAGCACTTGCCATTATAGTATCAGATATTTTTGTTTGTTAACTATCTCCCTAAGGAGACTCTGAGGCTCTCTAAGGTAGACATTGTGTTTTCCTTTTTTCATCTCCAAGAATACCTAACACAGACTATTGGCAAAAAGAAATAATTTATTAAATATCTATTAACTGGAAAAAATACAGGAAATAAAAATATATATAAAATTGGGGACCCATCTAAAAATTCCCTAAATGGCAAACGACATGAACAGACAATTCTCGAAAGAAGACATATAAGCATCCAACAAACACATGAAAAAAGTTTCAGTATCATTAATCATCAGAGAGATGCAAATCAAAACCACAATGAGATACCATCTCACACCAATCAGAATGGCTTTATTAAAAAGTCAGAAAATAACAGATGTTGGTGAGGTTGCAGAGAAAAAGAAACACACAACAAACACTAGTTGACACTATTGGTGGGAATGCAAATTAGTTCAGTCCCTGTGAAAAGCGGTTTGGAGATTTCTCAAAGAACTAAAAATAGAACTACCATTTGACCCAGCAACCCCTTATATTCCTGGGTATATGCCCATAAGAAAACAAATAGTTCTACCAAAAACACACATACACTTACATGTTCATCACACATGATTCACAATAGAAAAGAATCAACCTAGGTGTCCATCAGTGGTAGACTGGATAGAGAGAGTGTGCTACATACACACCACAGAATACTATGCAGCCATAAAAAAGAACAAAACTGTATCCTTTGCAGTAACATGCATGCAGCCGGAGGCCATTATCATAAGTGAATTGACGCAGACACAGAAAACCAAGTAACACATATTCTCTTTTATAAGTGGGAACTTAACATTAGGTACACATGGACACAAAGATGAGAACAACAAACAATGGGGATTCCAAAGGAGGGGAGGAAGGGTTGAACAACTACCTATCGGGTACTATGTTCACTACTTGCACAACAGGATCATTAGAAGCCCAAACCTCAGCCTTACAAAATATACCCATGTAACAAACCTACACATCCACTCCCCGAATCTAAAACTAAATAAATAATAAATGGGGGAAAAAACACACAAATGCACTTAGCACATAGTATTTACTCGACATATAGTAACTATTATTGCTGGGTATCCTTGGTTCTACTAGTACCCTTCCATCTTTGGTTGGAATCTATTTCTTCAGCGAATAAGAATACGAAGGATATTAAAATAATTAAGTTAGAAAAATACATATCCCCTAGAGGGTCCTAAATCACAGAAAACTAATGGCGCATCCTCCAACTTCATAGTTAAGTGTTCCCTTCATGCCAGAACTGGCAATGCTGGGCACATTTAAGAAAAATCAACGGCAATATCTCTTTCAATTAAGGGTTTGGGATGTGAATGAAGAGATTCCACTTTGGCCTTTGAACTTCAGCATGGTAGCGTCTGTACACCTGAGTGGGGGAGTTATAGATGACACCTTTTATGGCCTTCATGGAGAGCCTCCTCAGGGAAAAATGTGGAATTCAGTGCACCCATGCGTGGATCCTCTCTGCTGAGTCCTTCCACAGCAGAGCAAGGAATACCACTCAGTAACTGAGACCTCACACCCTGTGACTCGAATTCAGATCTCCCTGGTCCTCACTCTCAGAACACTACCAGTGCCAGTGTGGTGACCCTGGGCCAGAGCTAAGCCAGGAGGGTGCAGACCAACAGCACCATGAGGGGATCCCAAACCAGACCCTAAAGCACCCAGAAGGCCAAAGCCCCAGAAGAAGCTACCTTTTGTTGTTGAGTCCAAAAGTCCAGTTCAGAATGAGAATTTTGAGTAAATGTCGAAGGAGTTAGAAGGCAGGATGCTCTGGAATAGAATGGGGGTGTTAAAATTAGGTCAGAAAGGGAGGCAAAGGGGCAAAGACATTTGCTGTGAGGAGGTTAGAAAGGCCAAGGCTCATTGAGATTGGAGCTCGTCCAAGGGAACAGACAGGTATCTGGCTTTAAAGGCTGGGACAAAATTACAAAGAATTCACCTCTCTGAGGAAGGCAGGGCCAAAATACTGCAGGAGTGACAGAAGTGATACAAGGGAAACAATAGCAAGTCCCCAGCTTTCTCCTGCAGAAGTAGGTAACATTCTCCAAACTGAGCTGGCTTCCTGACATCTCACCTTCGCCTGGATACAAACCCTGTCCTTTTGAACACAGGTGGTCTAAGTTCATCACAGCCTCCCCAACTCAAGCCTCAGGGCTTCATATCAGGGGCAGATGCATAATCCCAGCCAGGCCAGGGTCCTTTCCCCGTGATTTTTCAGTTTTGAGGAAGAGAGCAATTTCTATCTTCCTTGATGCTAGCTGTAAGGATGTGATGCACACTGCCAATTGTCATGTTCTCCTGTCCTTTTCCACGAGAAGCTTGGAGCATGGGGTCAAGCCTCAGAAAGAAACAGGGATGAAAGGGAGACTTCTGGTAGGCTCCAACCCTCAGCGGTCCCAGGAGCTGCCCTGGTTTGCGTAGCCTTTCCTTGGAATCTGCAAACTGTACCAGTAACTCTCCCTGTGGCTTTGTCTGCTTGAAGCTGGTTGCCTGTTACTGTTAACAAAAAGTCAGGCTAATTCATTGGATATATACAGCCAGCCAACAAAAAGTGATGTGAAACCTATCTAGGCTCCTGCTTACCTCATACCATATTCACTGAACAAGAGCCCTTTCCTCCTATATACATCACTTCACCCCTGCCACCATCCACCATCACCTTCCTGGCCTCTTGACCATGATGTGCAAGTGTTGCCAAGGCCACATCTTTGGTGTTCCCAAGGCCACTGAATGTAGAGAAGAGCAGCCAGCTGAAGGAGACAGGCAGAAGCACAAGCATTTCTTTAGATGTAAATGCTTCCTTTAAAGTACTGTAAGGACTGAGCATGACGAAATTTTCTCCTCTTCTCGGTCTTACCAGTTTTTTTATTGCTGTTGTTCCAAAATACTGTATGGCAGACAATATACACAGGCCAAACATGCATGAGGAGCTTCAAAGAGCGAGGGAGAGAAGGGAATTTCTTGAATAATACTCTTTTATCTGATCAACCAATGAATTGCCTACTTTCGCTGGAGCAGGGTCATTAACAAAGTTTTCATTTCTAAGTGCTGCTTTCATTCTCTACAGCCTCGCCCACTGAAGTCTGAGGAACAACCCTCCAAATGAGCCCCTGGCAACATCCCCATGGGCCTGATCTTATAATATGTTGAGCAAGAAAAGCAAATTGATCCATAAACATTTCCTGGGGACCCAGCAAGATGCAGTGCTAAGCTCTGAGGGTTCACAGCAACGCACAAGGTGTAGTCCCAGCTCTCAAGGAGCTGAGAATAATGAAGACAGCAATGACAGCAGCTAACATTTACTGAAATCTTAGCCAGTGCTGAGTTCTATATGGAGGATCTAATTTGAACAACAAGAAAAAAGAACACAGGGGTTATCTCCATTTTGTAACTGAAGAAACAGAGATCATAAGAAAACCTATCTTGCTCAAGGTCCCATAGAAAATGAGTGACTGGGACTCAAACTCAGATCTGAATTTCAAGACACTGCTTTTAACATCTTAGTTTAATAAATAAAAACTCTATGTATAAGGGGCAATCAATGGAGGTATAGATGATATAGATAAGTATAAATGTACATACACACATAGTATGTACACAAATGCGATGAAATGTTAATACATAGAGATTATGTACAACATAATCTTCTGGGTGAAGGGATGTGAGGGTTCTTTGTACTGTACTTGTTACTCTCTTAAGTTTGAAATTATTTATAAAAGAATTATTTAATAAAAATTAGGCCTACCTTGGGGTACTCTCACTATTGCTTATTAGCTATTTTTTCATCTATGCCAATTTGATAGGAGAAAATTGTTGTAATTGACATGTTCTTGTTAATAAACACTATGTTTTTCATAGTTTTATTTGCCATTTGTATTTTTACTTTTAGTTAATTACGTGTTTGGGACTTTTTTCACCTTTTATAAGAGGTGGTATAGTGGATCCTGTGGTGTCTCACCCAGATCTTCAGGACTCAAGCATTCTTCTTACAGCTGCTGAGAATACTAGCTGCTGATGGTTCACAGCTGCATTCCTCACTGGGCATTTCCTCCCCTTGCAGGGAACTGTCCCACACATGGTTACTTCCCTCCAGGGGAGCAGCCCATGACTAATGAGTGGCTAAGTAGTAACATGAAGTCCCCCTGGGCTGAACGTTGGGGTGGGAAACTCTGAAATGACATCCCAGCTCCCAGTACAATTGGGTAAGACCTCAGGTGCAACCACTTTGTGTATCAGCACCTCGCTCTGCCCAGTCCTGCCTTCCTCGCTTCTTCACAGGTGTATCTCCAGACAGAGCTTCCAATAAACCTCTCCCTCTCAGAGCCTGTGTATTAGTCCATTCTCACACTGCTATAAAGAACTACCTGGGTAGTTTATAAAGAAAAGAGGTTTAATTGACTCTCAGTTCCACAGGCTGTACAGGAAGGATGCCTCGGGAGGCCTCAGGAAACTTACAATCAGAGTGGAAGGTGAAGGGAAAGCTGACACATTCAACACAGCTGGAAGGGGGAGGTGCCACGTACTTTAAAACAACCAGATCTCATGAGAACACTATCACGAGAACAGCAAAAGGGAAGTCTGCCTCCGTGATTACATCACTTCCCACCAGGCCCCTCCTCCAATACCAGGAATTACAATTCAACATGAGAATTTGGTGGGGACACAGTCAAATCATATCAGCCTGTTTCCTGGGGAACCCACAGCAATTGGTTTTAATAATAAGCAACTTCTTTTACTTATTGATGGGCAATGCTAAGAGCTGCACTTATTAACATTAAAAAATGAAAGTCTCAACAAATTTGTTTAAGAAACTTCAAAATGTTCACTGTTAATCTTCTCACTATTATCACGAGTATCTAATATGACTCATGTTTAACTAACACTCATGCACAATATACAATGTGCTTTTCAAAGGCTTTTATCTGTGGTCTACTTGATCCTCATGACCTTAACCATGAAGGGCATGAGCTCTGGAGCCCAGAGCCTGCCTGCATTTAGACTCAAATAATTGCTTACCAAATTACCTCACCTCTCTGGACTTACGTTGTCTCATTTATCAAGTGGGGATGATATTAGTTCCTAATCCATAAATTAAATGATGGGGTGGTGATTAGTTGATTAATGTAAGGATGATTCCTGCTATGTAATAAATACTTAGATCCTCACAACCATCTGATGAGATGGGCTGTGTTAACTACCCAAGGCCATTGTACGTGCACAAGGTCACACTAACTCTTACTTAGGCTTCTGTTGACAAGTATAACATAAAAGATTATATAATAGCTATCAGGAGTACAGAGGGTTGTAGCTTTATTCATGTCATGATTCACAGTTATACAATGGTATATAATTTCACTGAAATCCCATTCTAACCAAGTTTTCTGACTGTTCTCAAATAAACAATTGTGAATATAATAATTGAAGGCATATTCATAATATATTAAATTTTCTACATATAAGCTTGAACTAGATATAAATAGGCTTGGAATTGTCTTGAATTATGTTTCAAGGCACCTATGACCCTATACTTAAATTCCTCCTATTATATTTTGGTTAATCACAAACCCTGAATATGTGGTAACATACTGATACTTTCAGTACTTCTGTGTTTCTTCTAGAAAAGAGTCAAATGTAGTGAAATAGTTGGTATTCACTATAATTCTGTGAATGTAGAAAACTAAGAATAAGGTTTCTGCTACCAAATAGAATTACAGAGAGAACAAACTAAGTGTGAACAATGTATTATTTAAAATTTGTATATTAAATTTGTTTACAACTAGTGCCTCTTCTAGTGTTCCAAAAATAATGTATACAGTCCATGCTTAGGCATTGCTTTATATCTGAAATTTATGGGAGCAGAATGGTAAATAACAATGTATCAATCTTACTAAATTTCAGCATTACAAATTTACTTGTTTGGAGTTTAAAAAGAATGGTGTTTCCCACATTTGTTTACTGGGAAATATTCATCCATTTGGAATGCCTTATAGCCTGAGAAACTTTCACTCACTGAACCCCCCAAGCTAGATTCGATCTTGAAAATGCCTATTTATTTCATTTCACCAACAGTCAAAGTGAAGCATTTCAAATGCTCATTTAGTTAGAATTAATTCCTTAGAAGTAAGGTAACTAAATGCCACTCATCACTGTGCAAAATTACTCAATCTCTTGGCTAAGTTACTTCCCTTCTCTGCACACCACTTTTCTAATCTGTGATACAGAGATATTATTATCTACTTCATGGAGTTGTTGTGAGGATCAATTAACTTAATAAATGTAAAGCTCCCAGAACAGTGCCTGGAACATAGGAAACACTATATAAGTGTTAGCCATTGTAATTGTCATCATCATCATCATCATCATCATCACTATAATTAAATAAAGCTTCATTCCATGTACTTTAAAAGGTGAAATCATTTATTTACAATGTTTTATGATTCAGTCTTTTCTTCTAATTCAAATTGGTTTTCTCCCCCAATTTACATGTTAGTAAGGTTTGAGTATTATACTTGCTTTTTGACCTGTTATAACATGATAGGCACTCACTATGAAACTTTCAAGGTCAAAGTCTCATAATTTTTTTCTGTACAAGAGTAAAGAAAATATATAATTCTATTTTATTCCTAACTAGAAACATGTGTTCTATTCTTAATTGAAGAATTGTAAGACACCAAAGATGGAGTGATTTGAAAACAGAATTCATTATACATCTTTCCAAATTCCTGGAGGGCAAACTCATGGCAAAATGCTGGGCATAATGAGACCAAACTTTAGGATAATTACCAGAGCTAGTCATAGGTTATTAGTTTGCAGAAAACAAAAACAAACAAACAAAAAAACTGTTTTCTAAATACAAAATGCATAGTTAAGTCTTTTAACTTAGTCCATGCAAAGGAAACAAATAAACATAAATGATGCAAAAGTCAACCTAACTTAAAAATCAATATTCTTCCCCTATTCGGCAATAGTGACTTAAACTTACCAACACAGAAGAACAAGAACTCAGATCCTCAAGCCCAAACTTGTAATTGACTGGTAAAAAAAAAAAAAAAAAAATTCTAGAAAAGATTGGAGTGGAAAAAGAGGTGGACCCTGACAATTAGAAGCAATTTATAACTGTACCAATTTGTGCCCTGGCACAAGGTGTAGGTTCACACAGCCTCTGAAGCAGTGATTTGCTCCGCGAAGGTTGAAGGAGATCAAAGAACACAGTCTTGGTAACCGAGACGTAGAAGTCATCAGTCCTGCTTCTGTCTGCTGGAAAATGGAGCGAAAATGGACCAGATCCAGTGTGGGACAAAGCAGTGAAGCCCACCAACAACGCCTTCAGCCTTCCCTTTCATATTCTTCTCAACCTCACTGGCGTATTTACTACTTTCCTGTGAGTGGCCCAGCACATTTTTACTTCTAACACTCCTCTTCCTCACAAAATGAGGATGGACTCATGTCATCGTTTGTACTTTGAAGTTCATTCACATCTCACTATTTATATGTGGAATCTAGAAAGCCGAACTCATTGAAGCAAGAGAGTAGAATGGTGGCTACCAGGGCTGTAGGAGTCAAGAAGGATTGGGGAGATGTTGATCAAACGATACGAAATTTCAGTTACACAGAAGGAATAAGTTCAGAAATGTATTGTACATCTTGGTGACTTCGTTAATAACCATGAATTATATGCTTGAAAATTGCATAGAGAGTAGATTTTAAGTGTTCTCACCACAAATAACTAAGTATATAAGGTAATGAATATTTTAATTATCTTGATTTAGCCATTCTACATGGTAGACATATTTCAAAACATGTTTAATTATTAGTTAATTAATTAAAAATAACAGCCAGCCCATAAAAAACTCCAAACAAGCTTCACTCCATGCAACGAAGAGAATGTTTGATTGATTCATTCTGTTCTTTCTTCCTAGCTTTTAGATTTCATAAATCTTTTTGCCAAATAGTTGTAAACCTTTGGAGTTCTTTCCAGTGATTTATCTTTATCTTTCATAGATGACAGCTTCACTCTGCTTCCATATTTTTAAAAAGAAACTCAAGACATAGCAGATGTTTGTCTTTAAAGTCATAAAAATTTCTGAGCCTTGTTCTATTCTCTAATTTTATTTTGTTAAAGAAATCATAGACAATTTTTTAATTTACAGAGTGAACAGTTACTCAAAATAATTTACCATTAATTTTATATGAACTTGAATCCACCTTAGATTTATCAATATTGAGTAGTTAGATAAGTTATTAGAGGAGTCCTATAGTAAATAGTGTAAATATGGTGCTTTCTAAAAAAGATAATATTCCCAGCAAATGAAGGAAGCTATTTAAATAAAATATCTCCATGGTTTTAAAGATGAGACAATGATTCTTTCTTATACAATTTCTTTGTGGAGCAAGATTCTGTATTTGTTCCACATCTTTTAAGAGAAAAGCATTGTGTTGAAACAAAAGAATACAGGGAGACTACTGAAATTAATACATCATGGTCTTTTCTCTTAAAGGGCCTGGGATCTAGTAAATGAGAAAATATTTGCATACCTTTTCAAGAGTATCTCTACTATATAAAGCATGTCATTTCTGCATTATAAACAAATCACAAAATTGATTCTATCATCTACACAATCATAACCAATATCAGTAATATATACTTCTAGTTACAAAGTACTTTTATATTCACTTTTTTCTTATGACAAACTAATGAAGTGGAAATTATTAATTCTCATTTACACATGAGGAAATTGAAGGTTAGAGAATCAACAGCAGAGGGCCCATATTCTTTCTGTTTTCCAAATATATGCTATTTATCACGCAGCCACTGCTGGAGGATTGGTCCTTCCATACAGAGCCTTCCCTGGGGGCATTCTCTAGTCCTGATCAGAAAAGCTGGGCAGCATCCGCCCACCACCTGTCAGGACCTGGCTTCAGGTCAGTCAGCAGATCGGGGACCACCCTACTGTGGGATGCTGCTAACTGCGTTGGTCTGGCAACCACGTTTGTTTACCAGCACTCCTTGGCAAGACCATGGCTTTTGAAGCTGCCTCTCACTGTGTCTTTAACACTCCTGCTCTGACCACCCAGCCTCAGCAAAGCAAGACCCACGTCTGCCCACATCAATTCACTGTGTAACTGCTTAGGGAAGATCTCACCTCCTCCCTCCTCTGTGTGTTTCCTGACTCAACACGTGACATCAAAGTCCAGGGGACCCTTTGTGAGAGCTTCACTGCTAGTGATTCCACGACCAAAATACTGGTTAAGAGCATGCAAAACAGAGGTTCTCAGGCATTCATCCCTCACAATTCCCGATGCCACCAAATCCCCACCGCCACCCCCACATACACACACATGGCGCTCCTTTTGCCTCAGTTGGAGACATGGTAATACCATCCATTCATTTATCCATTTTGAGTACGCAATTTATAGCTCCAAAGCTCACAATAATTGTTTTCTAAGACATTTAACAAACATTTATATGGCACCTGCTGTTTGCCACACACTGTTCTAGGCACTGAACCAAACAATAACTCATTTCATCCTCATAACCATACATGAATTGCATTGTCTCCATTTCACAGGCAAAAAGACTGATGAAGAAAGTATTTTGCCAAAGATCACTTGCTAGGAAGTGAGGGGCCAGGTTTTGAACTCAGAGAGGTAATTCCAGTATCCATCTCTCAGCCACTGCACTCTGCAACCTTCTGGTTGGGGCACGTAACAGGAAATTACAAAAACAGATGGAGGAAAAATGGGTGATGGTGTAGAATGAATGAAGAGACATATGCCATCAGACTGAGAACATAAAAAAGTGATCCTCATCGATTGATAAGGTACCAGGGCAGATTCTCTGCTAACAAATCAAATGCTACTTGAGAATTTCAAGCTTCCCAATTTTCTCAAAATGCTTTTACCTCCCCGCTCCCCATACACCGAAAGTTACACATTTGGAAACATATCACCATTTTCCTTCCAGTTCACAAGGAAGTGCTTATGTATAACATTTTCTGCCTCCTAACTGTCAAGATACAGAGATTTTAGATTCACAGAGACAATGCTTTTATAATTTATAGATATTTGTTTTTCAAGCTGTAGCACACAGACACTTCCCTTGAGCTCACAAAAAAGAAAATCTCAGTAGTTCTATATCTCAAATATCTATGAAACTGTTATTTAGGCGAGGTTTGGGGAGGTTGGTGTGGGGGGTTGTGTTTTATTTTTGCTTAATTTGGTATTCAAATCATGTGGTTATGCATTGAAAATTAGCTTGATCCACACTCATCTGTGGACCTTTTGTGTGACAGCATTCCACACATCTCCCTGTTTTCCTAATTCTAGTTTATTTTATGATGACTTGGAGAAAATGGCAACGTTATAGCTGAGGAATTTATGTTATAATATTAGTCTTTCTCTGGCCTGAAAAAGACTAATTGTTCCCCATTCTGTGTTGCCACAGCTCCCTCCCTCACAACGCTATTATTGAACTGTATTTAACTATCTGGGTGGGCTTCTGGTAATAATTAGATTGCCATCTCCATTAAATTCCAGGGAAAGCAGACAGTTAGGGTAGCAACAGCAGAGCTTGTAGTAACATTTCACCATCATAAAGAGGATGACTTGAAGGCCTCTTTTGTGTTCTTTCTCTGTTCTCCTGGCTTTAAAGCTACAAACATCAAAAAAGCTAATAAAGCATCCTTTAAAAATTCTGAATAATTTATTGGATGCTTGCTTACAGAAGGATTCTATTGTTTTTTGACACTTCATTTCTACAATTAGGCAGTGGCTTTGGAAACACATTAAAGACTCCATCAAATAATAATTGTAATCCAAATTCCAATAAGAACCAGATTTTGAATATTGAGCACTGAACCTCAGCTTTTGATAAAAAGAAGAGAAGAAATAGAGAGGTTGGGGAGGAGGAGTGAGAAAGAGAATAGTATGAAGGTAGCATGGATCACTGGAAAAAAGAATGTCTTGCTTTCAGAAATGGGTAGTAATTCTGCCTCTCTAAGTGCTTTGTTGTGATCCAAGAAAAAAGAAAACATCCTTGGGCTCTTTCCTCCTATATCCAAAACTCACATTAAATGCATCGGTTAGAACTAGGTTGGCTGCATTATTTTAAAAAAGAGAGAGAGAGAACAATAACAGTGATTTAAATACATGGTAGAAACCTGAGGCTGGCAGTTGAGGGCTGAGATGATGAATCTACAGGCAGGGACCCAGGCTTCTACTCTGTGGCCCTGTTCCATTCTTAGTTTGCCAATTCATGGATTAAGATGGCTCCTTGAGCACCAGCCATCATGTCTACACTCTGAAAAACTGAGAAAGGAAAGGAATAAAGAAATAATGTGCTCTCTCCCTTGAAAGACACTTTGGAAGTCACAGCATACCTACCTCCAAATCACATTTTGTTGTCTAAACTCAGTCATGTGGCCAAACCTTCGTCACGTAAGAGAAGGTAAGGTAGTCTTTTGCCAGGTAGCAAAGTGCCCAGCATAGGAGAAAGCAGAGAATGCATTTGGGAAGGCAATTGGCAATCTCTGCCCTAAATAAATACGGGATTCCCTTCTGGGATATGTAAATGTGTCAATGAGATACTAATGTACTTTCTCCACGTGTGGCATTCAGATGGTATTGCATAGTAATGAACTGTTTTCTCCCTGCAATGCAGCCTTGCCCATCCTGTACCACTGTTGATATTGCCCACCAGCATCAAAAACATACAGAGTTTAAAAACTGAACCCCAAATCTGACAGTGTCTTTCACGTTTTCAGCAGGGCTGTCTACATTGTCTGCATTATTTAGAAGTGTGAAATTAGAAGACACTTTCTGGTGAAAAGCTTACCAAAACATTGAAACGTAATAATAAATACTGAAAGTAACTGGTAATGAAAATTAACAAGAGATAGAATTCACTTTGGAAACTGTTAGAGTGTGATTGGGGAGGGAATGGAGAGTTGAAATCATTCTGACAAGAGAGAGCTGTAAGGACAAAAAAAGCCAGTACGTAGAGGCCATATGGTACATACCAGCACCACCAGCACTATGCTAACTCTTTCATAGACTGTCTCATTTAGTTATCACAAGACCCCTATGAGATAGATACCCTTTTGTATTATTTACAAATAAGGAAATCGAGGTATGGAAAAATTTAGAGGCTTGTTCGAGGTCAGACATGTAATAAATGACAGAAATAAAATGAAAAATGACTTACAAAGGATCCCCCCCCCAAAAAAATACTAAATACTAAAAAAAAAAAAAAAAAATGCTAATACATAGTAAAATGGCCAAGAGGAAAAAGCTCTTGTACAGAGACAGGATGCCTTGTGAGAAGCAGGGACCTGTGCTGAAGGGGCACAGCCAGGTTGAGGTGACCTAGAAGGAAGGGAGCCAAGAATCATACCTGGGACGCACCCTCTGTCCTTCCAGTCGCCTGCACATGCCCCCATTGGCTTAACCCAACTGGAAGTCCAAGGGCAAGGGTGTTCTTGATATAGTTGATATACTCTACACAGGTCAGCCTCCTGGAGAAGAATGCAGGGCTGAAAAGGGAGGAATGAATCTAGAGGAGCAAACAAAATACCCAGCACAGCAGGTTCACCACCTCTCTCCTCTCGTCACTGCATTCCAGGGCATCGATGGGCAAGGGATAAAACTTTGCTCATTTTACCATCAAAACTTCCCCCCCATTCCCAACCCATACCTGCAGAGAATAGTTAGGATACAGGATGTGATTTGCTGCCCTCTTACTGCCAGCAGGTGAGAAGTTAGAACTTTGGACACTGCATTTTAAGGTTTCCAAAACCTGATCTGAACTATGTAAGGGAGAGGCTATCCTATTTTAAATTATCTTGGGGGGTGGAAATTACAGAGCTTCTCCACATGATTTGTTCCATGGTTTGAAGACAATCACAATCAAGAACTTTCTCCTTCTGTACAAATCATCTATTCACCAAAGAATCTTCTAATTAAGTCTTTTGATTCTCTTAAGCTAAAGAAAATAGCAAGCCAGTAACATTCTTCAAGAGACTGTCTTCTGTTTTGAAGACATGATTCTACCAGACTCTTTCACCCTCAGTGGTCGCTCATCCATCCTCTACAAGTGATTCGTTTCCCCTTTTTCTGCTTTTTGCGTGCTAACCATGGCCTTATTTTACCCTCCTGAAATGCCTGCTCTTCTAGTCTTTTCTAGCCCAACACTTACTTCCCACCTACTCACTGCTTCAAGAAAGCCAGCTAAGATTAATCCATTCCCCAAGGGAGTTTTGGTTTACTTAAATTTCCATAGCAACTATGCTCATCAGCAAAACACTGCGATCCTCAGTATCTATTAGTACTGCGTGAAATTCCCTTGAACTGTTTTGTAGGGTTAATACAGAGAGACTGGGCCCTCTCTTTTTCATGAGTATGTTCTCTTTTGTGGTATGAACTATTATTGTTAATCAATCCCTTATTGGTGGACACGTAGATTCCTTCAAGTTTTATCATTGTAAACAATGCTACACCGAACATAATTATAAACATTTCTCTGTGCTTATCCAGGAGTATTCTGTAGGACAGACGTTCAGGAGATTTGATTAGTCAAAGGGTTTATACATTGTTATTTTAATAAATACTACAAAATTCCTTTTTTAAAGCCATTTGCCTTCCTACCTAGTAAATGAGAATGTACATTCCTTCACACCCCTTCCCAACCTGCACTGACACAATGGATACTACTAATAATTAAATGTTTTTCTGGTGTGAAGGTAAAAAAATAGATTCTACATATTTCAATTCAGATTTCTATGATTACCAGTAAGATTAAACATCTTTTCATATATTTTTAGAGCATTTGTTTTTCTCCATTAGCCTTTTCCCATTTTCTTATTAGAATGCCTTTTTCCCATTGACTTGTAGATATTGCCTATACAATATAGATTAAAGCCCTTGTTTGTGGTATATATTACAACTATTTTCTTCTAGTCTTATGCCTGGCATTCAAGAATGGTTTCATTGTGGATATAAATTTTTAATTTTTATGTGGTAAGGTATATAAATCTTATTTATTCTCCTCATGATTATAAAAATATGAAAACTTATAAAAGCATAATGCCCCCTCCTGCCTTTTCCTCTCAGCTTTTAGGACTTTGCTTTGTCCACACTGCTATGAACTTTCTCACACATTTGTGTGGAGCATTTGATGTATTTTCTTAATCTTAAAGCTCAGTTCTTCAGTTTTGGAAATTTTTCTTGAAATATTTAAAAACATCTTCTTCTCTATTTTCTTTATTCCTACTTTCTGGAATATCTTGAACTCTTGACTCAGTTCTCTATATTTCTTTTACTTTCTCTTCAATCTATCCTTTGGTCTTCTTGCTATATGCTTGCAAGGAGATTTTTTCAATTTTATCTTCTAAAACTTCTACTGTGTTTGAAATTTGTTTTCGTATTTTTAATTTCCAAAAGACTTTATTTTTGTCTTTTAAATGTTTTATTTTTATAGTTTCCTGTCTTTTATTTCATAAAAGAACTATCTTCTTTTTCCAAGGATAGTAATGAAAATAAGTGCGTTCTGTTTGGTTTAAGTTTCCATTTTCCTGAATAGTCTCTATTTTTTTTCAAGTTGCCTTTTTTTAGTTTGTTTGTTTGTTTCCTGGTCTCTGGCTTTGATTTTAGAGGTTTTCCTTGAATGTCTAGTGATTCTTACTGTCCATCTATAATTAAGAGTGAGGGGCTCCAAGGCTGGGTGTATTTTCTGTGCATGGAGCTTCACAGTGAGGGGAACTCTGGTTGTACATCCTGCTTGGGAAGCCTCAGTGTCAATCTGTTTTAGGTCTTCTCTAGACTGGTCGTGCTACACTAGAAGGGCTTAATTCTAGCCAGGAATTGCTGCAGTCAAATGGGGAAATCTGTGAAGATTGCTGGTCTTCACAGTCAGGGAGTAGACTTGCACTTTACCACTTACTTTAATGTGGTACCCCACCCTCAAATGTGCCTGTGTGCCCCAGTCCTGACCCTCTGTTTATACACTTCAGACAATAAACTTTCAGCCACTTCCAGGAGGAGAACAGACAGGCTGCAGCTGCATGGATTGGGTTAGGGTCTAGAGGCCTACTACTTATAAATAGGGTTTCAACCCACCACACTGGACTTGGCCTTACCTCCACCTCCCACTTCCAGGGGTACCCCATGCTGCCAATTCCTATGATGTGGGGATTCCATAGTGTATATCGGATTGCTTCTTCACTTTCCCCAAGGCCAATTTAAAATTCAGCTCTTGGTGTTTTGCTAGGTCAGCAGCTCTTCATTCTTCCACTTTCCAGCTCCCAGAACACTGTTACTGTTGTCTCCTTTCCAGGTCTATTTTCTTTGTGAATGATAGCCTTAAAAAATCCTTTTCCTGTAATTATAACAAACTTTTGAAAGGGAGTGGATCCACTATGTTTGATTTGCCAACTTTAAGTAGAAGATACTCAGTATTAAAATTTAACATAAAGATTTAAATGTGTTTGTCTACCAATATCCAATGCTAAGAAGTATCTGTATCCCATCCTCATGCACACAATTACATACACACATGAAGAAAAAGACAAGCATATTAGCACACTTTAAAATCCCTTCTGCACTTCCCTTTTTCTCCTATTTTAGAATCATCTGGAATCAAATTCTAGGTTTATCGTTGTCTTAGGCTGTCTGTGTTGCTATAAAGGAATATGTGAGCCTGGGTAATTTATAAAGAAAAGAGGCTTACTTGGTCCACAGGTCTTCAAGCTGTACAAGAAGTATGGTGTCAGTACCTGCTTCTGGTGAGAGCCTCAAGAAGATTCCACTCATGGCAAAAGGCAAAGGTGAGCATGCATCACATGGAAAGAGGAAAAAAGAACAAAAGAGAGAGAAGGAAAAAGAGGAGGAGCTGAGGGCTATTTTTCCCAATCATTTTCTTTAACTACTAGTATTTTCTGTAACTAGCGATTCCATCATTCATCATTGTCTCTTTGATTCACTTAACAAATGTCTGCATATTTCCTGTATTTCCAGAATTATTCTAGGACCATGTGCCCTACCCTCATGGAGCTCAAATGCTGGGAGAAACAGGCAATAAACAAGTAAGCACCTAACTAAACAACGTTATTTTACATAGCAGTATTTGCTTTATAAAATAAGCCAAAGTAAGGAGAGATAAAGGAAGAAAGGTAACACTTTGGATAATGTGACCAGGGATGGTCTTTTCACAAAAGTTATATCTGTGCAGAGACCTATATCATGTAGCAGAGCAAGCTGTGCATACTAACATTGTCTACTGTAATCAACATTCATCCCACTCTTTTCTATGCTTTCCACAATATCACATTGTAGGCTGGAAAACTACATTTCTTAGACTTCCTTGCCAGCAAGGTTCTGGATACAGTTAGATTCAGTCAATGTGATGAACTCTTGTGAGAGATGAAATATGCAAGGGAGGAAATGGGCTTGTGCCACCAAGATCCACTGGTCTTATTATGTACCCTATCACCCAGAAGAAGCTGGTGGTTCAGGATGATGGAACAGCCTATTGAAAACTCAATTATAGCACCACTTGAGAAACAGCACCTAGCAAAGTTACAGTGCAGTCCTACAAGTTGTTGCATATGTTCTCAAAGAATATCCAATAAATGGTGTTATTCCTACTCTAGTCACAATATTGTGACTAGACATAGTTACATGAAGTCTAGGAGCCCAAGATAGAAATAGGAGTCACTTGTCTTATTAGCACATCTTGTGAACCACTCACGAAAGGTTCACTACCTTCCCCATGTCTTTGGAGTCTGATGGACAGAGATTACCTGCCAGGAGAAAAGCAGTCCCACCAGGAGACATAGCAAGTATTCTCCTGAATGGGAAGTCACAACTGGACACCTGGACATTTACGACCTCTACTGCCAGTGAACCAACCATTTTTAAAGGGTATTATTCTCCTGCTGAAATTACGACTACTAATTGTCAAAGGGCATTAGGACTGCTGCTGAACAAAGGGGAAGAAAGATGATGTTAGGAACCCAGGGAAATTCCCTGAAGCATCTTTTACTAAACTATGCCTTGTGATAAAAGTTTTAAAATAACCCGATATAAATAGGACCCCAAATGATTCAGGTCCTAAAGAAGCTGAACATGATTAAAAGATCTCAGACCTTTCAGGAAAGACAGTTTGTTCACCACTCCAGGTAGAAGATATCCTGACAAAATGAGCTCCCAGAAGAGGGCAAAGAGAACATGGTTAAAGATAGTTATAAATTCTAACTTCAGTCTCATGACCAGTTGAATAAACAAAAATGCAGCAACTGTGCATATTTTCTTTATTATTTTGAAGTGTATATGTTTGTGAATTTTGACCAATTTTTTCTCTCTCTTTCCCTTGACATAATTGATTTTTATATTATAATTGCCTTTCTTCTTTTGCTGTAAAATGAGTTCCTTGGTCAAAAGTCATGTTCAGTGGGATGTAATGAAATGTGGAAAAGGTCATTTTGAAACATAAAGATAAGAAAAAGTTAAAAGAATTAGTAAGGAAAACAGAGAAGGCCAGATAGCGAGGCAGAAGAAAAATAGGAATGTAGTGCCCTGGAAACCACAAAAAGAAGAGATGTAAGAAAAAGGGGAGGGTCCCTAGAATATAATGTTGCTAAAAGATTCTTGTAAGATCAGAGCATTGATCATTGGACTTGAAGAATTGATCATTATCAACCAAACTAAGAGTAGTTTTTGGAGAATATGTGGTTTAAAAACCTGACTAGGTCAGGAGCAAGATGGCTGAATAGGAACAGCTCCAGCCTCCAGCTCCCAGCGCAAGTGACACAGAAGACAGGTGATTTCTGCATTTTCTTTTTCTTTTTTTTTTTTTTTTTTGAGACAGAGTCTCACTCTGTCACCCAGGCTGGAGTGCAGTGGCGCAATCTCAGCTGACTGCAAGCTCCGCCTAGGTACCGGGTTCATCTCACTGGGGAGTGCCAGACAATTGGTGCTGGTCAGCTGGTGCAGCCCGATCAGCTAGAGCTGAAGCAGGGAGAGGCATCACCTCACCTGGGAAGCACAAGGGGGAAGGGAATCCCTTTTCCTAGCTAAGGGAAACTGAGACACACAAAACCTGGAAAATCGGGTAACTCCTACCTAATACTGCACTTTACCAATGGTCTTAGGAAAGGGCACACCAGGAGATTATATCCCACACCTGGCCCGGAGGATCCCACGCCCAGGGAGCCTCCCTCATTGCTAGCACAGCAGTCTGAGATCTAACTGCAAGGCGGCAGCGAGGCTGGGGGAAGGGCGCCCACCATTGCTGAGGCTTAAGTAGGTAAACAAAGCTGTGGGGAAGCTCGAACTGGGTGGAACCCATCGCAGCTCAAGGAGGCCTTCCTGTCTCTGTAGACTCCACCTCTGGGGACAGGGCATAGTTAACAAAAAGCAGCAGAAACCTCTGCAGATGTTGATGACCCCGTCTGACAGCTTTGAAGAGAGCAGTGGATCTCCCAGCACGGAGGTTGAGATCTGAGAATGGACAGACTGCCTGCTCAAGTGGGTCCCTGACCCCTGAGTAGCCTAACTGGGAGACATCCCCCACTAGGTGCAGACTGACACCTCACACCTCACACGGTGGGGTACACCCCTGAGACGAAGCTTCCAGAGCAAGAATCAGACAGCAACACTCACTGTGAAGCAATATTCTATCTTCTGCAGCCTCTGCTGCTGATACCCAGGAAAACAGGGTCTGGAGTGGACCTCAAGCAATCTCCAACAGACCTGCAGCTGAGGGTCCTGACTGTTAGAAAGAAAACTAACAAACAGAAAGGACACCCACACCAAAACCCCATCAGTATGTCACCAGCATCAAAGACCAAAGGCAGATAAAACCACAAAGATGGGGAAAAAGCAGGGCAGAAAAGCTGGAAATTCAAAAAATCAGAGCACATCTACCCCTCCAAAGGAACGCAGCTCATCACCAGCAACGGATCAAAGCTGTACGGAGAATGACTTTGACGAGTTGAGAGGAGAAGGCCTCAGTCAATCAAACTTCTCAGAGCTAAAGGAGGAACTATGTACCCAGCGCAAAGAAACTAAAAATCTTGAAAACAGAATGGAAGAATGGATAACTAGAATAATCAATGCAGAGAAGGCCATAAACAAACTGACAGAGATAAAAATCATGACACAAGAAATACGTGACAAATGCACAAGCTTCAGTAACTGACTCAATCAACTGGAAGAAAGAGTATCAATGATTGAAGATCAAATGAATGAAATGAAGTGAGAAGTCTAGAGAAAAAAAAGGAAAAAGAAATGAACAAAGCCTCCAACAAATATGGTATTATGTGAAAAGACCAAATCTACGTCTGATTGGTGTGCCTGAAAGTGAGGGGGAAAATGGAACCAAGTTGGAAAACACTCTGCAGGATATCATCCAGGAGAACTTCCCCAACCTAGTAAGGCAGGCCAACATTCAAATTCAGGAAATACAAAGAATGCCACAAAGATACTCCTCAAGAAGAGTAACTCCAAGACACATAATTGCCAGATCACCAAAGTTGAAATGAAGGGAAAAATGTTAAGGGCAGCCAGAGAGAAAGGTCAGGTTACCAACAAAGGGAAGCCCATCGGACTAACAGCAGATCTCTTGGCAGAAACTCTCCAAGCCAGAAGAGAGTGGGGGCCAATATTCAACATTCTTAGAGAAAAGAATTTTCAACTCAGAATTTCATATCCAGCCAAATTAAGTTTCATCAGTGAAGAAGAAATAAAATCCTTTACAGACAAGCAAATGCTTAGAGATTTTTTCACCACCAGGCCTGCCCTACAAGAGATCCTGAAGGAAGCACTAAACGTGGAAAGGAACAACTGGTACCAGCCATTGCAAAACATGCAAAAATGGAAAGACCATCGATGCTAGGAATAAACTACATCAACTATCGAGCAAAATAACCAGCTAATATCACAATGACAGGATCAAGTTCACACATAACAATATTAACCTTAAATGTAAATGGACTAAATGGTCCAATTAAAAGACACAGACTGGCAAATTGGATAAAGAGTCAAGACCCATCAGTTTGCTATATTCAGGAGACCCATCTCACATGCAGAGACACACATAGGCTCAAAATAAAGGGATGAAGGAAGATCTACCAAGCAAATGGAGAACAAAAAAAAAGCAGGGGCTGCAATCCTAGTCTCTGATAAAACAAACTGTCTCTCAGACCACAGTGCAATCAAACTAGAACTCAGGACTAAGAAACTCAATCAAAACTGCTCAACTACATGGAAACTGAACAACCTGCTCCTGAATGACTACTGTGTACATAACGAAATGAAGGCAGAAATAAAGACGTTCTTTGAAACCAATGAGAACAAGATACAACATACCAGAATCTCTGGGACACATTTAAAGCAGCGTGTAGAGGGAAATTTATAGCACCAAATGCCCACAAGAGAAAGCAGGAAAGATCTAAAATTGACACCCTAACATCACAATTAAAAGAACTAGAGAAGCAAGAGCAAACACGTTCAAAAGCTAGCAGAAGGCAAGAAGTAACTAAGATCAGAGCAGAACTGAAGGAGATAGAGACACAAAAAACCCTCCAAAAAATCAATGAATCTAGGAGCTGGTTTGTTGAAAAGATCAACAAAATTGATAGACCACTAGCAAGACTAATAAAGAAGAAAAGAGAGAAGAATCAAATAGACACAATAAAAAATGATAAAGGGGATATCACTACCGATCCCACAGAAATACAAACTACCAGCAGAGAATAATATAAACACCTCTATGCAAATAAACTAGAAAATCTAGAAGAAATGGATAATTTTCTGGACACTTACACTCTCCCAAGACTAAACCAGGAAGAAGTTGAATCCCTGAATAGACCAATAGCAGGCTCTGAAATTGAGGCAATAATTAATAGCCTACCAACCAAAAAAGGTCCAGGACCAGACGGATTCACAGCCAAATTCTGCTGGAGGTACAAGGAGGAGCTGGTACCATTCCTTCTGAAACTATTCCAATCAATTGAAAAAGAGGGAATCCTCCCTGACTCATTTTACAAGGCCAACATCACCCTGATACCAAAGCCTGGTAGAGACACAACAAAAAAAGAGAATTTTAGACCAATATCCCTGATGAACATCGATGCAAAAATCCTCAATAAAATACTGGCTAACCAAATCCAGCAGCACATAAAAAGCTTATCCACCATGATCAAGTGGGCTTCATCCCTGGGATGCAAGGCTGGTTCAACATATGCAAATCAGTAAACATAATCCAGCATATAAACAGAACCAAAGACAAAAACCACATGATCATCTCAATAGATGCAGAAAAAGCCTTTGACAAAATTCAACAGTGATTCATGCTAAAAACTCTCAATAAACTCGGTATTGATGGTACCTATCTCAAAATAATAAGAGCTATTTATGACAAACCCACAGCCAATATCATACTGAATGGACACAAACTGGAAGTACTCCCTTTGAAAACTGGCATAAAGACAGGGATGCCCTCTCTCACCACTCCTATTCAACATAGCGTTGGAAGTTCTGGCTAGGGCAATCAGGCAAGAAAAAAGAAATAAAGGGTATTCAGTTAGGAAAAGAAGAAATCAAATTGTCCCCTGTTTGCAGATGACATGATTGTATATTTAGAAAACCCTATCATCTGAGCCCAAAATCTCCTTAAGCTAATAAGCAACTTCAGCAGTCTCAGGATACAAAATTAATGTGCAAAAATCACAAGCATTCTTATACACCAGTAACAAACAGAGAGCCAAATCATGAATGAATTCCCATTCACAATTGCTTCAAAGAGTATAAAATACCTAGGAATCCAACTTACAAGGGATGTAAAGGACCTCTTCAAGGAGAACTACAAACCACTGCTCAGTGAAATAAAAGAGGACACAAACAAATGGAAGAACACACCATGCTCATGGATAGGAAGAATCAATATCATGAAAATGGCCATACTGCCCAAGGTAATGTTTAGATTCAATGCCATCCCCATCAAGCTACCAATGAGTTTCTTCACAGAATTGGAAAAAACTGCTTTAAAGTTCATATGGAACCAAAAAAGAGCCTGCATTGCCAAGACAATCCTAAGGCAAAAGAACAAAGCTGGAGGCATCACACTACCTGACTTCAAACTGTACTACGAGGCTATAGTAACCAAAACAGCATGGTACTGGTACCAAAACAGAGATATAGACCAATGGAACAGAATAGAGTCCTCAGAAATAATACCACACATCTACAGCCATCTGATCTTTGACAAACCTGGGAAAAACAAGAAATGGGGAAAGGATTCCCTGTTTAATAAATGGTGCTGGGAAAATTGGCTAGCCATAAGTAGAAAGCTGAAACTGGATCCTTTCCTTACTCCTTATATGAAAATTAATTCAAGATGGATTAGAGACTTAAATGTTAGACCTAAAACCATAAAAACCCTAGAAGAAAACCTAGGTAATACCATTCAGGACATAGGTATGAGCAAGGACTTCATGTCTAAAACACCAAAAGCAATGGCAACAAAAGCCAAAATTGACAAATGGGATCTAATTAAACTAAAGAGCTTCTGCACAGCAAAAGAAACTATCATCAGAGTGAACAGGCAACCTACAGAATGGGAGAAAATTTTTGCAATCTACTCATCTGACAAAGGGCTAATATCCAGAACCTACAAAGAACTCAAACAAATATACAAGAAAAAAACAAACAACCCCATCAAAAGGTGGGCAAAGGATATGCACAGACATTTCTCAAAAGAAGACATGCATACAGCCAACAGACACATGAAAAAATGCTCATCATCACTAGCCATCAGAGAAATGCAAATCAAGGCCACAGTGAGATACCATCTCACACCAGTTACAATGGCCATCATTAAAAAGTCAGGAAACAACAGGTGCTGGACAGGATGTGGAGAAATAGGAACACTTTTACACTGTTGGTGGGATTGTAAACTGGTTCAACCATTGTGGAAAACAGTATGGCGATTCCTCAAGGATCTAGAACTAGAAGTACCATATGACCCAGCCATCCCATTACTGGGTATATACCCAAAGGATTATAAGTCATGCTGCCATAAAGACATATGTACACGTATGTTTATTGCATCGCTATTCACAATAGCAAAGACTTGGAATCAACCCAAATGTCCATCAGCGACAGACTGGATTAAGAAAATGTGGCACATATACACCATGGAATACTATGCAGCCATAAAAATGGATGAGTTTGTGTCCTTTGTAGGGACATGGATGCCGCTGGAAACCATCATTCTCTGCAAACTATCGCAAGAACAGAAAACCAAACACTGCATATTCTCATTCATAGGTGGGAACTGAACAATGAGATCACTTGGACTCTGGAAGGGGAACATCACACACCGGGGCCTATTATGGGGAGGAGGAGTGGGGAGGGATGGCATTGGGAGTTATACCTGATGTAAATGATGAGTTGATGGGTGCTGACGAGTTGATGGGTGCAGCACACCAACATGGCACATGTATACATATGTAACAAACCTGCACGTTGTGCACATGTACCCTAGAACTTAAAGTATAATAAAAATAAATAAATAAATAAGAAAAACCTGCTAAATTGGGTTGTATGAAGAATGGGAAGTAAAGAAGTAGAGATAGTGAGTATAGAGACCTCTTCCAGGAATGTCTGTTATAAAGGGAAAGAAAGTGATGGTAGTTTTTTCCTGGAACAAAGGACAACTGAAGGAGAATGTAGTGTCAACAGATAATTTTTTCTTCAAGACTTAGAATATTACATTTTAGTAGACTTTGGGGATGATCTGATATATAAGAAATGGGATGATGTGAAATTGAATGGGAAAAATTCAGAGACGAGTCCTGGAGTAGGTAAATAGGATGGAGTCTAGTGCATGAGTAGAGAGATTCACCTTAGTTAAGAATATGACTATCTGTCCATTGTAGTAAAAGGCAAGCTGGAGAACGTGGGTACAGATACAAGTAGGTCAGTAGATATTTGAGGATATACTCCCTTAGTCTATTTTTTATTTCCAACAAAATAAGACTCAAATACATCAGCTAAGGAGGGGTGGGTGGGGAACCCTGGAGGATTTAAAGAGGAAGAAAAAAGCATGAAACACTCATCAAGAATATTGAACATAATATTTATTAGGGATACATATTGGAATTATTGAGCAATAATGACAACACGCATGAAATGACAGCATGCTTGACAGGAAGCACAAAATGAGACCAGATAGAAACATTATAGATGTGGATTTTTAAAAGTTGGAAATTTAACTGGGATGTTTTTGTTTTGTTTTGTTTTGTTTTTTCCTGTAAAAAGCAAGAGTTGAAGGCCGGGCACAGTGACCCGCGCCTGTAATCCCAGCACTTTGGGAGGCTGAGGAGGGCAGATCGCGAGGTCAGGAGATCGAAACCGTACTGGTTAACACGATGAAACCCCGTCTGTACTAAAAAAAAAAAATACAAAAAATTAGCTGGGCGTAGTGGCGGGTGCCTGTAGTCCCAGCTACTCAGGAGGCTGAGGCAGGAGAATGGCGTGAACCCGGGAGGTGGAGCTTGCAGTGAGCCGAGATCAGGCCACTGCACTCCAGCCTGGGCAACAAGCAAGACTCCGTCTCAAAAAAAAAAAAAGCAATAGTTAAAAAAGGGATGAGGTATTTACAAGTGTGTAATCATGATGAAGGACCATGGATGCTAAACTGAGTAAGGAGAGAAATGAAGAGAGCTGAGAAGCCCGCTGTAACACAGACAAAACTGGCAGGCTAAAAGATTAAAGGTCTCCAAAGAATTGAAATATTGTTACCATCAAGCTGCTGGATGAGTGAGCTGGAAACTCAGGAGGGTGAACTCAGCTTGACATTGAAATTCCGGTGTTGGTAGTTGCTGTCTGGGACAAGGTCTAGAGCATGACTGTGGGAGTGAAAAAATACATGATCATAGGAAATGAGAAGATGCAGAACTAAGTGAGGATGAGGTTACTAAAATTATAATTTAAGTATGCAGAGAAAGAGATCAAACCTTCAATGAATGAAGAGGAGTATTTAAGTTGTGAGGGAATTTCTGCAGCAAGAAAAGGCTGTGTGGAGTGCAGCTGAAGCACTTCAAAATAACTAGGATTTTTAGGGAAGGAGGAAATTTTGTTTGAATAGCAACCAAGGATAAGAAAAACAGTCACCCCAACTTCAAGCTTTTTGGTGTCAAGGGGCTTTACAGAAAGAAACATGCTCTCAAGAAAGAGCCAAGTTTCAGCTAAAACAAGCAAAACAGTAAAGGAAACAAAGAACAAACTTCTTTTATCCCGAGTCTTCCTCCTCCTTCTTAATTATTTTGTCTTGACTGAGTACGTCCTCTAAGGATTCCTTCAGAAAAAGGCCACAGACAGAAATATTATTGAGTCCTTCACTGTTTAACGAATGTCTCTATTTTCTCAAACACTTTTATATTTTTTTGGATAAAGAACTCTAAGTTTCAAACAATTTTATCTTAACTTTTCTTTCACACATTTTCCCCTTTGCATGTGTGGGTTGACTTCTGGGGTATTTTCCCCACTACATATTCCAGCTCATATTGCTTCTTCAGCTGCGGCCATCCTCACATGCATCCAATCTGAGGTTTGACTTTTTAAAATTATTCTTTCAGTTATAAACGACAATAATTTTAATAGATTTTTATGCCATTCTATTATTAGTGCATGCTAGTAAAATTGTCTGGAATCTTTTTGAGAATTTTAATTTAACTTTTTAACTCTTCTTCCATTTGCTTTTTGAAGTCCAATTTCTCATATGTTAATTCTTTTATTTACTGGATTTTTTCTTATTCACCGTGCTGGGTTTCCTCAAGTGTTTAGTGATTCCTGGTTAACTGCTTGCATCTGGATACGAGAATTCTTGTTTTTATGTCAATAAATAAATACCCTAGTTATAACAGCTAGTTCTTTATGGTTATGTGAAATTTGACAGAGTATGTAGGTAGCTTGTTTTGAGTATGGAAATTATTCAACCCTCTTGGAGATAGTCTGTAACATGCAATACAGCCCTGTCTCTCAAGCTCTGCCACCCAATAAGTGATTATCCCAGGTCAGAATTCCAACCTTAAAGAGATATACTCAGAGTTTATTCTAGGAGTGAACACTGAAGTCAGTTACTGCATTCCTTCCCCTCCTCCTCCCTATACTATCCTTATAAAGACCTTACACTGATTGCTTCACTCTGCCTCTCTTCTCTATCTATATCCAACACCAATGCTAGGAGTGCTTCTCAATCAGTGTATTTTGGTTTGAAGACAATTCTCTGAGTTACATCTCAGGAGCAAATTCTACTTCTGCCTGCAACTCAGTTTAAACTGAGGAAGAAGGGAAGACAATTTCCAAACGTTGTTCTTTAATTAGTTTCCCTGTATGGTCCTCTTTGTGCTTTGATAAGCCAAAGAATAAAGCTGTTCCTACCTCATACCATACATTAAAATTAACTCAAAATGGATCAGTGTCCTAGATATAACAGATAAAATCATAGAACTCTTAGAAGAAACATAAGAGTCCGTCTTCATGAACTCAGACTTGGCAATGGATTCTTAGATATAACATCAAAAGGATGAGCAACAAAATAAAAAAAATCGATTCAACTTCATCAAAATCTAAACTTCCATGCATCAAAGGGCAATATCAAAATGGTGAAAAGACAACCTACAGAATAGCAGAAAATATTTGAAAATCATCTCCAGAATATATTTATAAAACTCTTACAACTCCACAACAAAAAGACAACCCAATTTTAAAACGGACAAAGGACTTGAATAGACATTTCTCTAAATGAATATACGAACGGAAAATAAGCACATGAAAAGATATTCAACAATCATTAGTCATTAGAGAAATGCAATAGAAAGCACTTGACACCCATTAGGATGGCTATGATTTTTTAAAATGAAAAATAAACAGTGTTGGTGAAGATATGGAGAAATCACAACCCTTGTATGTTGCTGGTGGAGTTGTAAAATGGTTCAGCCCTGTGGAAAACAATTTGGTGGCTCCTCAAAAAGTTAAACATAGAGATACCATATGACCCAGCAACTCCACTGCTACATGTATACCCAAAAGAATTAAAAACAGGTTCTCAAACAAATACTCGTAGATAGATGTTCATAGTAGCACAATTCATAAAAGCTATTCAATAGGAATAGAGTTTCGGTTTTGCAAGATGAAGAAAGTTCTGGATTGGTTGGACAACAATCTGAATACACTTCACACTACTGGACTATCCACTTAAAAATGGTTAAGATGGTTTATTGTATGTTAAGGGTATTTCGTCACAAGTTAAAAAAAAAATCAAGTCAATACACTGGTTTTTATCTCTCCTTAAATCATTTTCTCATTTCAAGAAGCATTCTTACTGCATATCAAATATTGAACTTAAAGTAAATATACAGATTCATTTCAGTTTATTAAGCATTTTTGCATACAATATTTTATTTGAACCAAGAAATTATATTACTTTAATATTGCTATCTTGCCGTCAGCCTCTATCTGCATTCCTATTCAGTATTGAAAATACTACAGCATATTCTGCATGTCAGAGATAAGTAAGTAGGGATGGGAAAACACAGATGCCATGCTCACTGTGTAGAACTGCAAGAGCTAAAAATTTCAGAAAGACTTATTTTTGCAGAAAGTGAGATTATTGCTCGAATGTTTTTTCCATAGCCTGAACAGAAGATGAAGGGAGACATAGACCATAATTTATCTCTACAACTCCGTGTTGCCTTCCCCTGCATACATGTCATCATCACCACCACCACCACATACAACCCACTGTGGTCTTCATAGGGAACCAGGTACCAGGGACTACAATTTGGCAGTCAGGGTGACACAGTTAACTCCAGGAAGTTAAAACCACTTAACTTCCTGGGTCCAGTTGGTACAGCAGGCACAATAAGCCTCCTAGAATCAAAGATTTAGAAGCAGTTCTAAGAGTCCATTGTAGCCATAAATACATCTCCGTTGCAGAAGGATACCAATTTATTCCCGTACAACTTGAGGACATTAACCAGACCATATGTAGCTCCTTGGTTACTTACCTAAGCCACTTAGTAGCCAAGAAGGAGGACATTGCAGAGGTATTTGGCCCTTGAAAAGTTTAATAGAAAAGTGTTTTCCAGATTCTACTTGTTATTGTCAGACTTTCCTTTTTCCTAAACTACTCCCCCTTCCCCTGAGCCAAGCACACAGACTCCAACGTGCATTCTCTCTCTCTCTCTCTCACACACACACACACACACACATACACCACACACATCTTTAAAGGAAAATCCTTTATCCTTGGTAAGGTTTTGATGTTTCACCAGGATATGTAGGAACTGGACCATGATTAGCTTCTTTAAAAATCTCATTTCATACCAGGATATTTGTATGCCTTAAAAGATGCTCCTCAGTTATTAAACTGTACTGTTTGCCTCTTTGTGGATCTCCACAATCCTGAATTACACCAAGAAGAGGCTGTCTTGGTCAAATGGTCACAGCCTGGAAGTTATGGACTAATACCAGTAGTGGTCAGTACAAGTTATCATATGATGGCCAAGACCCTTCATGATCCCAGCCCTGTTCTCTTTTCTGAAACTCCCATTTCCAAAAACCAAGATAGACTGTGGATACATCCATGGCTTATTCCATTTTCTCTGCCAGGCTTCACACTGTATGAAACAGACTCTTGTTGGAAAGCTGGCTGGGTGAGTGTGTTCATTACTGCATTGCTATAAAGAACTACCTGAGTCTGGGTAATTTATTAATAAAAGAGGTTTAATCAGCTCATGGTTCTGTGGGCTATACAGGCTTCTGCTTCTGGGGAGGCCCCAAGAAACTTACAATCATGGCAGGAGATGAAAGGGAAGCAGGCATGGTCTTCACATGGCCAGGGCAGGAGAGAGAGAAAGCAAAGGGAGAAGTGCTACACATTTTCAAACAGAGAACTCACTCACTAACAACAGCGAGGGAGAAATCCACCCCCAGGATCCAATCACCTCCCACCAGGTCCCTCCCCCAACACTGAGGATTACAATTCATCATGAGATTTGAGTGGGGACACAGAGCCAAAACATATCAGAGTGCTTATTGTGTTATTGAAATAGAGGCACCTACACCCTTCAGAAAATTTGAATTTCTGCTTATAGCACATGCATACACTCAAAATAATACACTCTAGTACAATTTAGACCATTGCAACTACAAAGGTGAAGATTGAAGAGTCTAGTCTCAATCAAAAAAAAAAAAAAAAGTTTAGAAATCAGCCTGGGATAAGGCCTAGTTATATCTAAGTTTGTCTCACAGTTATTGTTCTTCCTAAATTTCTTGATAGAATTAACAGGGATAAGATTGCTTTGGAAAATACACTCCATTATGCCACCTTTATCCCTAGGGTGTTTTCTTAGGAAGCCACAAATGGAGGACATTGCCACCCACAAAATCAGAAGCTTCTGTTGGACTCCATTAGAGGGAGGGAGAGACAGTGCTCAGAACCCTCAGAACATGCAAAAATAGAGAAGGAGAGAAGCAGTTGTTTATAAACTTTCTGTTACTAGGGTTTTGATTTTGTTCTCCCTGAAAAATATGTTCAAATTTTCCAATTGCCTAGAGCAGACCTGTTGTCTAAATGGGTCTTCACTTTCTCCAGAAACAGCTCATCTCTGTGTGTGGCTGACTTGTGATGAGTGGGAGCACCAGGGTGAGGCATGCTCCCTCCAGCCATCCCAGGGGAAGGGTTTAAAGTCCAGAAGGCTTCTGCTGGTGTGCTTTCCACAGAAGCTGCAACAAATACACACACACACACACACACACAAATGGGATGAAAAAAAAACACCAGGGCCTTTCTCCTGACAACTGCTCAGCTTACATACAGGGTTCTCCTCACCTAGGGGTCGGCTCATCAACGTCCACAGGCTCCTGGGCTGAAACAAATCCTATTCCTTTCCTCTGCACCCTCTGATTCCATCTCAGCAACTGCTGGGTTCAAAAACGACTCTGCTAAATCGAAGTTTCCAAGAAGGTATTCTAGGACAACATTTCAATAAGCCTTCAGTGTAGTACCTTGTAAATGGGCAAACTTATTTTGCCTCCAAAATGGTGATCCAACAGATATTGTATAAGAATTGGGCAGGCCAGGTGCAGTGACTCATGCCTGTAACCCCAGCACTTTGGGAGGCCAAGGTGGACAGATCACTTGAGCCCGGGATTCCGAAACCATCCTGGGCAACATGGAAACCCCAACTCTACAAAATACAAAAAAAAAAAAAAAAAAAAAAAAAATTAGCTGGGTCTGGTAGCATGTGCCTGTGGTCCCAGCTACTCATGAGGCTGAGATGGGAGGATTGTTTGAACATGGAAGTTGAGGCTGCAGTAAGTTGTGATCACACCACTCCAGCCTGGGCAACAGAGTCTCAAAAAAAAAAAAAAAAAAGACTTCAGCTAGTTGAAATGTCATGGAATTGTGTGCAAAGAAGCATCTGGAAAGGATAGAAGAGGCCTGTTCGGAGCTGGCAGGAGGCCTTTATCACTTGCTTGATGTTCCCATGTCTGATACCTTCCCTTCTATGATAGGCAGGATAATAGCCCCCCAAAATGTCCACATCCCCATTTCTGGCTCTTATGAAAATGTTATCTTACATGGCAAATGGGACTTTGCAAATGTGGTAAGAATCTTGAATGGAGAGATTCTCCTGATTATTTTAGTGGGTCCAATGTAATCACAAGAGACAGGTAAGAGGGTCAAAGTCAAAAAAAGGAGATGTGCCCATGAAACTAGAGTTTAAAGCAATGCACCTTGAAGATGGAGGAAAGAGCAGTGAGCCAAGGAATGCAGGCAGTCTCTAGAAGCTGGAATAGGCAAGAAAACAGATTTTCCTTAGAGGTCCCTAGAAGAAATGCAGCATTGCCAACACCTTGATTGCAGACTTCTGACCTCCAGAACTATAAGGAAATAACTCTGTGCTGGTTTTAGCCATTAAGTCTTTGGTAATTTGTTACAGCAGCATAAAGAAACTAATACGCCTCCCCTGCCTCTGTCATCCAAGGAGCCAACACCAGTAAACCATGTTTCCCACACCTCCTTGCCACTTGCTTTCAGTTCTGCTCAGCAATGCTTGTGGCTGACTTGTGATGAGTGGGAGTACCAGGGTGAGGCATGCTCCCTCCAGCCATCCCAAGGAAAGGATTTACTCAAAGTCTAACTCCTATCCTATTGTATTAGTTTGCTAAGGCCACCATAACAAGTGCTGGAAAGACACTGGAGGCTGGGAAGAAGACAAAAGCCAGGGTACTACTTCCCCTCTCCTGCTCTGGACGATGCCCCAGCAGTTGCTGTACCTCTTCGATGGTCTCAGTTCTTGTCCTTATTACCCAAGAGCGTAGGCTCTAGAAACACCACCACCTCCCTTTCTCCCATCAACCCCATCTTTGAGTGGTTGTAGCTCTTCTAATAACACCTTTATTATGAATTTAGCATATTAAACTCCTTCTATTAAAGTACTGATGAGGGCTATGTTTTCTCAGCTGCATCCCTTTAAGGCCCAGTCATATGTCTAAGGTTGGCTTCTTCTTATTACCTATACTAGTGTTGCTTGTTCACAGTGGTTAAGACGGGTGCTATATTTAAAAATCCTCTCCCACACCTTTAGATCCCCTGGCAGAGTAACATTAATGGCTTTCAGGGGGATTGGCAGCATTTTCCCTTCTTCATGCCTGGCTTCTGTCACCATAAGGAACAGGATAACACCTCACTATGGTAGTTAAGTTGTGATTTTATTAGTTTATGCAAATTGGTATAATTCAGGCGTGGAGCAGTCAGATATTTTCTGTGATCTACTGACCTAGAAAAATTAAAGTGAAAATATCATGAGGAATTCTTTTTTTTTTCAGTCAGCCTACATTTCACTGGCAAATCAGAAAACACATTTTTTGATGTGTGAAATGAAAGTTCATTCTCCTCAATTTTATTTATTTTTCTTTCTGCAGTTGAGGTAAATAGGCAAGATTGTATTTAAGACATCGCTAAATGAGAACATCATTTGAAACAATTCCATAGACTGTTCCTTCTTCAGTTTTATTTGCCCAGTTCTGGGAAGCAGTGGTCTTTGCAGTGATCACACTGGCCCCTGTAAGTAGAATCTCAAGGTTTAACTCCTTTCCTCGTGTATTAGTTTGCTAGGGTCGCCATAACAAGGCTTCTGTCACCATAACGAATTGAGTGGTTACATAACACAAAATTATTCTCTCACCCTTCTAGAGGCTAGAAATTCAAAATCAAGGTTATACCAGGGTTAGTTCTTTCTGGAGGCTGTAAGGAAGAATCTATTCTATGCCTCTCCCCTATATTCTCATTGTGTGTTGGTCTTGGTGTTCCTTGGCTTATAGAGGCATCACTCCAATTTCTGTCTGCCTTGATCTTCACATGGTATTCTCCCTGTGTGCCTGCGTCTAAGTTTTGTCCAATCATAAAGAGAATGGGCATATTGGATTAAGGCCCACCCTAATGACTTCATTTTAACTTGATTACCTCAGTAAAGACCCTATCTCCAAATAAGGTCACATTCTGAGGTATTGGGGATAGGTCTTCAAAATATGAATTTGACAGAAGGGACACAATTCAACCCATAGCATCTGATCTCCAAGGAAAGCCTTTTGGTATTCATGTCTTTAATTCAGGTAGACTGGGTTTATGTGCCTTCTACTTTTAATGTATTCACAGGTTTCTCCTGTGTCAGTGCCAAACACAAAACTCATTTGACCCAAAGGACTTTTTCTCTATTTTTAGTGTTCTTTTCACTGAGAATTGGAAGATTGGCTTTAGGAAACTTTTCCCTTTAATCCTGAAGATACTAAGTCAGATTGAGGATACTCTCCTAGATTCCATTTATTATTACTTGCAAATTAAGAATCACAATGAACAGGTAATATCGAGTTGTGTATTGCTATTAGTCAAGTCCTTTGAAGTCAGAACAATGGTAAAATATTTTCAGGCTACGTTACAGGAGTGAGAATAGGTGAAACACTGCAGACCCAGGAACACATCTAGTCATTACACACTGCTAACGCAGAACTAGAACCACTCTGCTCCATGTTCCTCTTCTTTTCCCCAAAACCCATATTTAAATAAGAAATTAATTTATTAAGTACTGAAATAATGTGTTTTCCTATTTCATATTCATTGTTTAGTTTCATTCATTCCTTCCAAACTTTCTGAAGGGAAATTGATTTTACAATATATAAAAAAGAAAGAAGGAAAAGTAGAGTGGACATACTTTAAATCATATAGAGAGTCACTGATAGGCTTGGGAACAGACACAGAGTATGAGGCCTGGAGGAATGTCTGTATTTTCTATGATTATATGTGATAGATATTGACATACAAAGGCCCACTTGGCAAACATATAGAACACCTTCCTTTTCTCACTTATGTAAAAACAAAACAAAAATACAAAAGCATTGTTTTTTACAAGATCAAAGTTGAAAGTGCTTAGGTCACAGCTCCTAAAGAACACATTCCTAGGGCAATCTAAATAACACCAAGGCCACTATTCTCATGTTCATAAGCAAAACAGGACCAACCATACAAAAGGAAAAGGCAACCAGTCACCGTTAGTTTCATTCATTAAAAAAATTATTTCTCATTTTCCATAACCTTTACCATTCCTACTCTTCTGAAAAGATATGTGCAGTGCATATACAATAAATGTATTCAGGGAAGAGTGTGATACTTGGGTAAAAGCGTAGTTACGCACCTTAATTTAGGGGAAATACAGGATATTCAATGAGGAAGAAAACATTGCAGAAGAATGAACAGAGGTTCAGAATATTACTCCACTACAGGTACCTTTTTAACTGGACGCTCAAATGCCAAGCGAAGCTGCATGGCTCAGGCACATGGACCCTCATAACCCAGCCTCATTAAACGAAGCAACATGATCCACTTCCACAAGGAGCCTCTCGTAGACTACTTTCCAACTGCCGGTCACTGAAGTGGTCATCTCCAGTTACTCTTTCCAGTTCTAGTCTAGTAATCCTAAACATCTTTAGAGCATCTTTTGTTTCTTTCTCTTATGCCTAAGTCATCACCACTTGACTCATTTATCATGTTAAAATACAGCAAGCACTTTTCATATATAAAGGCCCTTTGTTAAGACTAAGAACTGTAGCATGATAAAGGGTGTCAGCAAAAATCAGAGAAACAAATACTCCTTTGAGAAGCTTCAATCTTCTGTGAACAACACACTAAAAATGAGTTGATTATAACCTTCAAATAGAAAACATTTTTATACTCTTGTCTAGGGAAGGAAAAAAACTACCTAATGGTCTTGTGATGGCAGTCTATTCTTTGTTGCATCTTCATTGCATATTTAGTCATTGCAAAGGATCAAACGTATCAAAGTTTGGCAAGAAACCTTTCCTTCCTTTTCCAATTACCCACATATTTTACAAACTTTGGCCCTTGAACACAAAAGCATATAAGCCTATTACTGTAAACTTATTCTGCCTGAAAATTAGTAGACAGAAGCAATTTTATGTTCTAATCATAGACCAAAATTGCAGCTTTTGAGATTTGGAACCAAGCTGAAAATTATAAGTCAGAACAAAAGATATTTCAGTCCTTCACATCTGGAAGAAAATTAGCATTAATACCTGTAGTCTCCAAGTCCATATGGACCAAATGGATGGAAAAGCATGTAATTTCAGTTGCTTTCTTTACTATCTCATTCCCCTACCCCCTCATATCCACCTCACATTCATACTGTTTATATAAGCACATTTTCGTTTTCAGAACCCTATCACATACTAACTTTGAAACTCAATAATGTATTTCAATTTGAGTGGGGTTTTTTTGCTATTGAAAATCAACAGTTATTGGTATATATGACAGTCATAATAATAATATAAGGCTTAAGAGACCGCTCCAGTGTTAAATTGCCAAAATTCTAATCCCAGTGCCATCACCACTTGCTATTAAGCTGAGACATATAAAATTGCCTTTTTTATAAGTAAGTCAAAGAATGATCTAACATTTACAATTTCATACGGTTCAATTTAATTGAAGTCTCGTCTATCTGAAATAAGAGGAATCATAATACTTTGAGTAATTAATGAAATAATAAGTGTAAAGGATTTTGGTTTTATAACTACCTGTAACCAAAATAGCAAGTAGTAAGTATAGAAGGCAGAGCCTCTCAAATTTTATCATGCCTAGGAATTACCTGGGGAGCCTACTCAAATGCAAATGCCAATTCAGTGGTTCTAGGATGGCACCCAAGAATCTGCATTTCTACCAAGTTCCCAGATGATTCTGATGCTGCTGATCTGAGATTACTCTTTGAATAGCAAGGTTATAGGATGTTTCCCTTCTCTAATAAGAATCACCTGGAGGGGGCCGATTACGGTGGCTCACGCCTGTAATCCCAGCACTTTGAGAGGCCGAGACGGGCGGATCACGAGGTCAGGAGATGGAGACCATCCTGGCTAACATGGAGAAACCCCGTCTCTACTAAAAAATACAAAAAACTAGCCGGGCGAGGTGGTGGGCGCCTGTAGTCCCAGCTACTCAGGAGGCTGAGGCAGGAGAATGGCGTAAACCCAGGAGCTTGCAGTGAGCTGAGATCCGGCCACTGCACTCCAGCCTGGGTGGCAGAGCGAGACTCCGTCTCAAAAAAAAAAAAAAAAGAATCACCTGGAGGGGCGGGGCCAAGATGGCCGACTAGAAGCAGCAGCTATGAGAGGCTTCCATCGAAAAAACCATAAAACAGCATGCCAATCCTGCACTCACAACTGAGGTATCCAGGTTCTGTCATCAGAACTGACTAGGTGGCTGGCCTACCCCACACAGAGAAAGAATGGTGTGGTGTGGCAGCCCACCCTAGAGCCATGCAGGGCAGGGGAACCCGCACCCTCAGCCAAGGGAGGTGGTGAGTGAGAATCCTACCCAGCCTGGGAAACCGTGCTTTCTCCACGGAGGTGTGCAACCCACGGATCAGAAGATCCCACTCATGAGCCCACGCCCCACTGGGGTATAGGGTCCCAACCATGGAACCACACAGATTCTCAACAACCACTCAGCGAGAATCTGCTTAAGTCTGCCGAGTTCCCCCGGGAGAGGGGCGGCAAGCACCACAGTTGCAGCTGCCTGCTGTCTAAGCCATTTGAGCATCTTACAGGGGGCGCCAGGGGCAGCAGCTAACACTGGGACTGCTAGCTGCCTAACACACTAAGCTCTCAGGGTTGGGGAAGGGCGGCAGCCATCTCTGTAGCTCCAGGTCACTCCTTTCCCCTGCTGGAGCAAGGGAGACTGGACGGCTTGGTCCCAGGAGGTGTCCCGCATAGCCCAACACACTGGCTGTGGCCGACTGCAGCCAGAGTGCCTCTTCAGGCCTGACCCTGACCCACCCCTCCTCACTGGGAGGGGCTTCCCTGCAGGAACTCCAACAACTCCAGCCAGGGGCTCAGGAACAAACCCTGATCTCCCTGGGCCTGAGCCCCTATGGGGAGGACTGGCCACAGTCCCCACAGACCAGCAGACTTAGTCTTTCCTCCTGCTGGTTCTGAGGAATCCGGGCAGCCAAGATGAGTGGGTTTCCCCCCAGCAAAGCACACCTTCTCCACCAAGGGACAGCCAAAGTGCTTTGGGAAATGGGTCCTGCTCCCAATGCCACCCAACTTAGAGAGACCCTCTAACAGGGGTTGTCAGACACCTTATACAGGAGCATTCCTACTGGCATCAGGACAGTGCCCTTCAAGGTCAAAGATCCCAGAAGAAGGAGCAGGCACCCATTTGACTGTTCTCCAGCCTCCTCGAGTGTCATGTCGAGGTGCAGGAGGGAACCAGATGAATAGGGCCTGAAGTGAACCCCCAGCAAACTACAGCAGCCCTACAGAAGAAGGACCTGACCACTGAAAGAAAAACAAACAAACAGAAAGCAGCAGCAACAGTCTCAACAAAAAATGTTTCCACAAAAACTTCAACCAAGAGTCAGCAGCCTCAAAGATCAAAACTAGACAAACTCATGAAGATGAGAAAGAATCAATTTAAAAAACTCTGAAAACCCAAAAGGCCAGAGTGCTTCTTCTCCTCCAAATGATTGTGATGCCTCTCCAGCAAGGCACAGTGCTGGATGGAGGATGAGATGGATGAATTGACAGAAGTAGGCTTCAGAAGATGGATAATAACAACTCCACTGAGCTAAAGGAGCATGTTCTAACCTAATACAAAGAGGCTAAGAACCTTGAGGTTATAGGAGCTGCTAACTAGAATGACCAGTTGATACAGGAATATAAATGACCTGATGGAGCTGAAAAACACAGTATGAGAACTTTGTGAAGTGCACACAAGTATCAATAGCTGAATCAACCAAGCAGAAGAAAAGATACAGAATTTGAAAGCCATCTTGCTGAAATAAGGCTTGCAGACAAGATTAGTGAAAAAAGAATGAAAAGGAATGAACAAAACCTCCAAGAAATCCGGGACTATGTAAAAAGACTGAAACTATGATTGATTGGAGTACCTGAAAGAGACAGGAAGAATGGAACCAAGTTGGAAGACACACTTCAGGATATCATCCAGGGGAACTTCCCCAGCCTAGCAAGACAGGCTAACATTCAAATTCAGGAAATACAGAGAACATCACTAAGATACTCCCCAAGAAGATCAGCCCCAAGAAACAAAATCATCAGATTCTCTAAAATCAAAATGAAGGAAAAAATGTTAAGTGCAGTCACAGAGAAGGGCCAGGTCACCTGCAGAGGGAAGCCCATCAGACTAAGAGCAGACCTCTCAGCAGAAACCCTGCAAGCCAGAAGAGAAAGAGGGCAAATAGTCAACATTCTTAAATAAAATAATTTTTAACCCAGAATTTCATATCCAGCCAAACTGAGTTTCATAAATGAAGGAGAAATAAAATCCTTTACAGACAAGCAAATACTGAGGGATTTCGTCACCACCAGACCTGCCTTGCAAGAGCTCCTGAAGGAAGCACTAAATATAGAAAGGAAACACTGGTACCAGTCACTACCAAAATATAAAGACCAATGACAGTATGAAGAAACTGTATCAACTGGTGTGTAAAATAACCAGATAGCATCATGATGACAGGATCAAATTCACACATAACAATATTAACCTTAAATATAAATGGGCTAAATGCCCCAATTAAAAGACACAGACTAGCAAATTGGATAAAGAGTCAAGACCCATTGGTGTGCTGTATTCAGGAGACCCATCTCACGTACAAAGACACACGTAGGCTCAAAAGAAAGGGGTGGAGGAATATTTACCAAACAAATGGAAAGCAGAAAACAAAAAAAAAGAAAAGAAAGAAAAAAGCAAGAGTTGCAATCCTAAGCTCTGATAAAACAGACTTTAAGCCAACAACAATCAAAAAAGACAAAGAAGGGCATTACATAATGGTAAAGGGATCAATTCAACAAGAAAAGCTAACTATTCTAAATATATGTGCACCCGATACAGGAGCACCCAAATTCATAAAGCAAGTTCTTAGAGACCCCAATTAAAAGACACAGACTGGCAAATTGGATAGAGTCAAGACTCATTGGTGTGCTGTATTCAGGTGACTCATCTCACGTGCAAAGACACACACGGGCTCAAAAGGAAGGGGTGGAGGAATATTTACCAAGCAAATGGAAAGGGAAAAAAAAAAAAAACAAAAACCAGCAGGGGTTGTAATCCTAAGCTCTGATAAAACAAACTTTAAGACAACAATGATCAAAAAAGACAAAGAAGGACATTACATAATGGTGAAGGAATCAATTCAACAAGAGAAGCTAACTATCCTAAATATATATGCACCCAATACAGGAGCACCCAAAGTCATAAAACAAGTTTTTGGAGACCTACAAGGAGACTTAGATTCCCATACAATAATAGTGGGAAATTTTAACACCCCATTGTCGATATTAGACAGATCAATGAGACAGAAAATTAACAAGGATATTCAGGACTTGAACTCAGCTCTGGATCAAGTGGACCATCAAGAAGTTCTTTGAAACCCATGAGAACAAAGAGACAACATACCAGAATCTCTGGGACACAGCTAAAGCATTGTTAAGAGGGAAATTTATAGCACTAAATCCCCACATCAGAAAGCTAGAAAGATCTCAAATTGACACTCTAACATCACAATTAAAGAGCTAGAGAAGCAAGAGCAAACAAATTCAAAAGCTAGCAGAAGACAGGAAATAACTAAGATCAGAGCAGAATTGAAGGAGATAGAGACATGAAAAACCCTTAAAAAATCAATGAATCCAGGAGCTGGTTTTTTGAGAAAAATTAAAATAAAAAGACCACTAACTAGACTAATAAAGAAGGAAAGAGAGAAGCATCAAATAGACAAAATAAAACATGAAAAAGGAGATATCACCACTGATCCCACAGAAATATAAACTACCATCAGAGAATACTATAAACACTTCTATGCAAATAAACTAGAAAATCTAGAAGAAATGGACAATTTCCTGGACACATACACCCTCCGCAGACTAAACCAGGAAGAAGTCGTATCCCTGAGGAGACCAATAACAAGTTCTGAAATTGAGGCAGCAATTAACACCCTACCAACCGAAAAAAAAAAAAAAAAGCCCAGGATCAAACAGATTCACAGCCGAATTCTACCAGGGGCACAAAGAAGAGTTGGTACCATTCCTTCTGAAGTTATTCCAAGCAATTGAAAAGGAGGTACTCCTCCCTGACCCATTTTATGAGGCCAGCATCATCCTGATACCAAAACCTGGCAGAAACACAACAACAACAACAAAAACTTCAGACCAATATCCCTGATGACCATTGATACAAAAATCCTCAATAAAATATGAGTAAACTGAATCCAGTGGCACATCAAAAAGCTTGAGTCAGCTTCATCCCTGGGATGCAAGGCTGGTTCAACATATGCAAATCAATAAATGTAATCCACATAAACAGCACCAATGACAAGAACCACATGATTATCTCAATAGATGCAGAAAAAGGCCTTCAATAAAATTTTACATCCATCCATATTAAAAACTCTTAATAAACTAAGTATTGATGGAACATATCTCAAAATAATAGGAACTATTTAGGACAAACCCACAGCCAATATCACACTGAATGACCAAAAGCTGAAAGCATTCCCTTTGAAAACGGGCACAAGACAAGGATACCTTCTCTCACGACTCCTATTCAACATGGTATTGGAAGTTCTGGCCAGGGCAATAAGGCAAGAGGAAGAAATAAAGAGTTTTGGAATGGGAAGACAGAAAGTCAAATTGTCTCTTCAGATGACATAATTCTGTATATAGGAAATCTCATCGTGTCATCCCCAAAACAACTTAAGCTGAAAAGCAACTTTAGCAAAGTCTCAGGATACAAAATCAATCTGCAAAAATCACAAGTATTCCTATATACCAATAATAGGCAAGGAGAGAGCCAAATCATGAGTGAACTCCCATTCACAATTGCCAGAAAGAGAATAAAATACCTAGAAACACAGTTAACAAGGGACATGAAGGACCTCTTCAAGGAGAACCACTGCTCAAGGAAATAAGAGAGGACACAAACAAATGGAAAAACATTCCATGTTCATCGACAGGAAGAATCAATATCATGAAAATGGCCATACTGCCCAAAGTAATTTATAGATTCAATGCTATTCCCATCAAGCTACCATTGACATTCTTCACAGAGTTAGAAAAAAACTATTTTAAATTTCACATGGAACCAAAAAAGAACCCATACAGCCAAGACACCTAAGCAAAATGAACAAAGCTGGAGGCCTTGTGCTGCCTAACTTAAAACTGTACTACAAGGCTACAGTAACCAAAACAGCATGGTACTGATACCAAAACAGACATGTAGACCAATGGAACAGAGACCTCAGAAATGACATCACACATCTACAATCATCTGATCTTTGACAAATTTGACAAAAACAAGCAATGGGGAAAGGATTCCTTATTTAATAAATGGTATTGGGAAAATTGGCTAGCTGTATGCAGAAAACTGAAATTGCACCCCTTCCTTACACCTTATATAAAAATTAACTCGAGATAGATTAAAAACTTAAATGTAAAACCCAAAACCATAAAAACTCTAGAAGAAAACCTAGGCAATACCATTCAGGACATAGGTACAGGCAAAGATTTCATGACAAAAATATCAAAAGCAATTGCAACAAAAGCCAAAATTGATAAATGGGATCTAATTAAACTAAAGAGCTTCTGCACAGTAAACGAAACTATCATCAGAGTGGACAGGCAGCCTACAGAATGGTAGAAAATTTTTGCAATCTACCCATCTGACAAAGGTCTGATATCCAGAATCTATAAGGAATTTAAACAAATTTACAAGAAAAAAATCAAACAATCCCATCAAAAAGTGGGTAAAGGATATGAACTGACACTTCTCAAAAGAAGACATTTATGTGGCCAACAAACATAAGGAAAAAAGCTCAACATCACTGATCATTAGAGAAATGCAAATCAAAACCAAAATGAGATATCATCTCACACCATCAGAATGGCAATTGTTAAAAAGTCAAGAAACAACAGATGCTGGCAAGGCTGTGGAGAAACAGGAACGCTTTTACACTGTTGGTGGGAATGTAAATTAGCTCAACCATTGTGGAAGACAGTGTTTTACACAAGGATCTAGAACCAGAAATGCCACTGGACCCAGCAATCCCATTACTGGGTATATGCCCAAAGGAATATTAATCATTCTACTATAAAGACATATGCACACGTATGTTTATTGCAGCACTATTTACAGTAGCAAAGACATGGAACCAACCCAAATGCCCATCAATGATAGACTGGATAAAGAAAATGTGGTACATATACACCATGGAATACTACACAGCAATAAAAAGGAATAGGTTCATGGCCTTTGCAGGGACATGGATGAAGCTGGAAACCATCATCCTCAGCAAACTAACACAGGAACAGAAAACCAAACACCACATATTCTCACTCATAAGTGGGATTTGAACAATGAAAACACATGGACACAGGGAGGGGAACAACACACACCAGGGTCTGTTGGGGGGTAGGGGGGCGAGGGGATGGAACCTAGATGATGGGTTAATAGGTGCAGAAAACCACCATGGCACACATATACCTATGAAACCAACCTGCACGTTCTACACAAGTATCCCAGAACTCAAAGTAAAATAATAAAGTAAAATAAAGTAAAAAATAAGGACTCACCTGGAGCATATGTTAAAAATACTGCTTCCCAGGCCCCTTCTTTGGAGACTTTTGTTCATTCAGTAGGTCTGGGACCAGGCCCACGTTTTGGGTTTTTTAAACAATTACCTGCAGGTGAGTCTCATTATGAGGAAAGCATGAGAAGCACTATTGTAAACAAGAGGGATAGAAACCAAATTCTATGTGAAGTAAGAAGAGGAAAGAAGTTATTTCCAGCAGAGAGGTCAGAGAAAGCTTCCCAGGGGAGACAAACCTTGAAAGTTAGGTAGAATTTGATACTAGAGAGATGTGGAGGAGAGCATTTCAGGGTGAAACTAGAATGAATTAAAACAGAGAGGGGATACTGTGGCACAGTGGGAGCCCATATACGTAGTTCTGTTCATCTGGAGTGTAGGATTCATGAAGAGGAAGATCTCAAATACCATATGAAGACATTTAGACTTTATTTTGAAAAAAATTTGAAAGATGTTGTCTGTTCCTGAGCAGAGAAGTGATGTGATCAGAGCACCATGACTGTTCATGGATTGAAGCTGGGCCCAGATTGGACAAATAAGAATCTTTGTAGATTTGGAAGCAGCTCCTGTGGCTGGGAGAACTGAGGGCTTAATGTGACAAACTCAGGATTAAGCCTTTCTTTGTCTCACCTTCATCAAGGGGAAAATATCCATCAAACATTGAAGTGTTGATGTGACAAGTGATTCTCTAAGGTAAAGTCCCCCCTCAGTATCCGTGGGGGATTGGTTCTAGGCCCCACAGATACCAAAGTCTAGGGATGCCCAAGTACCTGATATAAAATGACATGGTATTTGCATCTAACCTATGCACATCCTCTTGTGTACTTTAAATCATCACGAGATTACTTATAGTGCCTAATGCAATGTAAATGCTATGAAATAGTTGTTATACTCTATTGTTTAGGGAATAGTAAAAAGAAAAAAAGTCTCTACATGTTTAGTACAGGTGCAATTTTTTAAAAATATTTTTAATCTGCAGCTGGTTGACTCTAGGATTGTGGAATCCATAGATACAAGGGCTGACTGTATTTGTTTCGTTAGTCATTTCAAAGAGAATCATCTGTGAACTGCTATGTGGAACCACACAGCAATGGAATGATGGGAGAGTCCTTTGCAAATCACAAGTAAGATTAATCCTCATCATCCACAGAGACTTCAAGAAATTCAGTTGGGGGCCGGTTGCAGTGGCTCATGCTTGTAATCCCAGCACTTTGGGAGGCTGAGGTGGGCAGATCATCTGAGGCGGGGAGTTCAAGACCAGCTTGGCCAACACGATAAAACCCACAACTCTGCTAAAAATACAAAATTAGCTGGGTGTGGTGGTGCGTGCCTGTAATCCCAGCTACTTGGGAGGCTGAGGCAGGAGAATTGCTTGAACCAGGGAGTCAAAGGTTGCAGTGAGCCAAGATCGTGCCACTGCACTCTAGTCTGGTGACACAGCAAGACGCCCCCTCAAGAAAAAAAAAAAAAAAAAAGGGTGAAACTCCGTCTCAAAAAAAATAAATAAATAAAAATTAAGATGGTGTCCTGTTTGCAGCTCACTCAAACCTAATTTCTCCAGGATGCCTCATCTTTTCCTAAAACAGCATTTTATGAAGTCCATCCCCTGAAATCCAGAGTGATTACTAACTAAATAAGCCTGTCTTCAGAAAGTCATAGCCTTTCAACTCAAGGACACCCATACAACATCCTTTCTTTTTTTTTTTTTTTTTAGAAGAACGTATTATTAATGCATCAAAGTGTTTTAGCCTTCTACAAAGAGAGTAATTGGATGGATGGATGGATGGATGGATGGATGGATGGATGGATGGATGAGTAGATTAATAAATACATGGATGGATGAATAAGATATTTACCCATCCCCCCAAATTATTAGAAAGCTAAGCTTTACTTTCAAACTTCAAGCTCCAATCTTTCTATTGTACCTCCCACCACACTGGTGACTCTCAGCTAGCATTCCTGCTTCACTGGCACCCTTTCTCCAGAATTATTCGCACCAGAGGGCCACTGGGCTTTCCCAGGGTCCTGCCAGGAAACTGCCCCTCTGCCCACTGTGATCAGCCACTCGCTGAGGCATTTGCTGTCGAAGTGGTCATGTGTGGCCCAACATCTCAGAGCCAGTGTTGTTCTGGTGACAATGAATGTTTTATTTCCCTTCATTCATGGGATTAGATATTCAGCCAAGGCAGACTTCTCAAACACTGAAGTCATACCATCTTACACAGCTTTAAGCTTTTTTTCTTTTTCCAATGGCAAATGAGATTCAAGAGCATTCTGAGAGGAGCTGGACTGGCCTGGATGATGCAAATTGACTAAGATTTGTGTGTACCCTGCACATTTGCTCAAGAAAATAAAAAAGGAAAAACCCTGTTTCATGCTCCAGGAATCCAAGAGAATTATATAGTATGTAGGAATGTGCAATGAAAAAAAATGATTTGAGGAAGGCAACTAGAGGACAAAGGTATTAATAATGACTTCTAAACCTGCAGTATTGAAGATGCCCTCCACAAGGCCCAAATACACATAAATATTTTTTTCAATATAATACATGTGCACTTAGACATTTTTGCCTCGGAAATAGCAGGCACACGCAGCCTCTGGAATCACATGTGTTCCACTGTGTACAGTACTTCTGTTGCAGCTGACAAGCATAAATAGTCCTGAAATAGTACTTTGTTCTTTGTGCTTTTACTCTCTTTAATGCAAGTAAACACAGCCCACTGCTACCAAGGATGCCTAAGGCATTCTCAGCACTACTGATAACTTATTACAGGACATTTAACTTCTATTTCTCTGTTAATCCCTCTGTAAAAAGAAAACAATACCAACTCATACAATAGAAAATAACAGCTGCTATTTGTTAAGTGCCAACTCTGCATGAGGCCCTTGGTACTGTACCAGTACCAGTATCCTTACGTCAACCTGACAGCATAGTTTTATCATTGCACCCATTTTACAGATGGAAAAAACTAAAACTCAGAGGCTAAATCACATGCCCAAGGTCACACAGTGTATTAGGCCATTCTCGTATTGCTATAAAAAATATCGAGACTGGGTAATTTATAAGGAAAAGAGCTGTAATTGGTTCATGGTTCTGCAGGCTGTACAAGCATGGCACTGACATCGCTGGGCTTCTGGGGAGGCCTCAGGGAGCTTTTACTCATGGCAGAAGGCAAAGCAGGAGCAGGCACATCACATGGCAAAAGCAGGAGAGAGAGAGAGATAGAAAGAGAAAGAGAGAGGGAAGAGAGAGAAGTGAGAGAGAGAGGGAGGGTGTGTGGGAGGGAGAGATACTATGTTGAAACTCCCAGTAGGCTGGCAGAAAAGTAAGTGGGGAGACAGCCCACCATACACACTGTACTAATTACTCCTCTTCAGTTATCTCCAACCTCACCCCTGGGATCTCACTCTCCTGAACTCACTGTAATAAACCACAACACCTTCTCTCAGCTCTCCCAACTTCCACAACATTTACAGAAGTGTCCCTTTGTAGCCACCAGGCATATTTTGAACTTCTAAGGGGAGTTTTGGTAGGTAGAACCTGGGGCTTGACCACTGCCTCTATCATGGCTGAATAAGAAAAGGGAAAGCATTCACCAGAAGACAATAATGTAGAATTTGAGAAGAGTATTACCATCCTCCCAAAAATTGCTACACTAAGCACTATCACAAAGACAGTTTAATGATTTTTCAGGTACCCTAGTCTACTTCACTAGGAAAAATAAATATATAGCAATTTCTCTCAATCACTAATTTGCAGATTTGGGAAGATGCTCATATATTTGATTCTTGATCAATACATAGATTCCCCTTTAGCAACCACAGTACTAGGAGGTCATCTGCAGTAATCCATCTACATATAAATTAACTCAACATTACCCAAGCTCCCTGAGTCTGTAGATATACTGCTAAACCCAGAGTTTGGGGGAGCTGGCCTCAGGGCTGCAGGGCAAGATGGATCACATTTGTTTAACTACATGTTTGGGTTAACCAAAAGCCAGCTAATCAGAGCCACATGGTATTTAAGGAAACGTCTTTGTGTCTATAAAATAGATTCCTGAAAACTAAGTAAAACTTGTTTAACCAAATGTGTGATTCTCATTAGCTCACTACTCCTAATGATTGTTCATAAAAGCTGATTTTGGTCACACTAGTAGTCGTCAAAGGGAAGGTCCATATCATAGCAAACCTCATAATGACCAAACAGCAGACATATGAAAGAGACACTTCTGCATCAAGGCCAGGGTCAAAAATGGAATGCTAGAGTCATGTTGCTTGCCATGACAACTTCACCCAGCCTCAGGAGCTGCACCAGTAAACTAAAGTCATGGTTTTTGCTAGGTTAAGAGTTGAGAAAGAAATAAGATACAACCTAATTATGTGATTTCTACCGGGGGTTAGAATAATCTTAAGAGCAAGAAAAGGAAATATAAGTGGAAGCAAATGGTCATATGTCTTTGATCTTTTTGGCTTCTTTTGCCCATGGTATATCTCTTTTGCAACTTTATTCATGATGGAAGAATATTCTTCCTCCTTTCTCTTCTTCTTTCCTTCCTTTTTTCCTTCCTTCCTTCTGTATCCACTATATACTCAAGTTTTCTAACTGTTGAAGGAAGAGGGAAGAAAGGTGAGGGAAGGAAATATAACCTTGAAATTAAGCTCTGGGAAACAAAATAAGCAGCCCACACATGACTCGTGCGGGGAGTTTTGACTTCAGTTTGCATGTCTAGAGAGAGCTGTGGGTTTCAATCCCACCCAGAAGCCATAGATCAAGGAGAGGCTTTCTCTTTCTTCCACCCCTCCTACCTCATTCCTAACCTAATTGAGACCATGCCCTCCCTTAGAGACACTAACTAATTAGATGTGAACTCTCAAATGGTTTTGATTCATCCATGATATAGTTATTAGCAATCTCACATTGCCCTTATTTTTCACGATAACCCCAATATGGAATAGTAAGCATAGACACTTAACCACTGCATGGACAGCCCCAGTGGAGAGAAGGTTGGAAAGCCTGCAGAGCTGCAGCAATTGGGAGCTGTCCCACATGAAGGGAAACATGACACTGAGTTCCCCAGGAGACAATAGGGGATTACCACTCAAAGGTGGGGCGAACAACTTGTTTTTTGCTCCTGTGGGTTTATTGATTGTTCTGATGCAACTGGCAGCATTTTTGTAAGTTTAAAAAAAAAAAAAAAAAAGCCTGATGGTTGAGATGAACTGGTCTTTGAGTCACAAAAAGCTTCCTGCTGTGTTTGTTCAACTGTGATTCTAAAACAGCTTTGTCTCACCCGAAATAGGGACTCAGTACTTTCAAACACTACTGTTAGGAAGACTAAGATACTGAGATCTTAAACTGCCCACTAATTAGACCTCACTAACCCGTGTGACTTGCTCTGGGAGCAATAGTGGGAGTAGTAGTGAATGCACATATCAATATATCCAGCACAGAAAAAAGCAATATTGTTGCTTTCTCTTATTTCACACTGATACCTCATCATCTCACATCTGGATGGCTGCACCAGCTGGTCTCTCCTACCTCAAGACGTGCAGCAGTCAACAAATCAGCCTTAAGCACTGCTTCCATTATATCATCTCCCTGCTAAAGAACCTAAATTTCTGCTTGCTGAATGAAGTAAATCTAAACTCCATTATCAGGCTACTTAAGGCCCTACCTAACTCGATCCTCCAACGTGCCTGCCCAACCTTATTTCCTAGTAACTTCTAATATTAATTCACTGTGTGGTCCCCCTTAATCTCTCCCTTACTGTATACCACACACATTTTTGTGCACAGTTCTATCACTCTCCTACTGCTCTATATATGGAGAATAACCTTCATCAAATCTATGCATGTAAGTCCTACTTAGCATTAAAGCCCCTCCACCCAAAAACTTCATCCCGCACTGAAGATGCCTTCCTCTGAACTCCTACATAATTTATAGTGTCCCAAGTAGATTACTATTTAATTATTGTGACAGATACTATAAATTTTCTGCCAGTTTCTATCATTCTCTTCTTCCTTTAAGTAATAGAATCTTTTGTTTTTTAGCTAAGCACATGGCTCCCAGCTAAAGACTGTATCTCCTAGCTTCTATATGAGCATGTAACCTAAATTTTGCCATGAATGTGAGCAGAAATCAATTATACAATTTCTTCACATCCTATAAAAACAAAGACAGTATCTAAACAATTTTGGAAATTTTAATTCTAGTTAATTGATAGAACAAGTAGAGATAAAATCAATAAAGACACAAGAACACTTTTTTTAAAAAAGCTATAAGCCAATTTGACCTATTTGGTATTTATAAAACACTAGATCCAATAGGAGCCAAACACATATTCAACTTGTATGCTGATAAACATTCAGCAAGATAGAACACTTATAGTTTGGCTATAAAGCACATTTTAATAAATTTAAAAGATTGACATATAGAATACATTCTCTGACCACAAGAGAATTAATGAAGAAATTAATAAAAAAAAAAAAAGATATCTGGAAAAATCCTCAAGTATCTGGAAATTAAACAACATATGTCTAAATAATTTATGAATAAATCAAAAGTCAATTGATTGGATTGAAGGATGCAAAGTATTGTTCTTGGGTGTGTCTGTGAGTGTGTTGCCAAAGGATAGCAACATTTGAGTCAGTGGACTGTGAAAGGCAGACCCACCCTCAAACTGGGGGGCACAATCTAATCAGCTGCCCAGCGCGGCCAGAACAAAAGCAGGCAGAAGAATGTGGAAAGACTAGACTGCTTTAGTCTTCTGGCCTACATCTTTCTCCCATGCTGGATACTTCCTTCCCTCAAACACTGGACTCCAAGTTCTTCAGCTTTGGGACTCGTATTGGCTTCGTTGCTCCTCAGCACAGACAGCCTACTGTGGGACCTCACCTTGTGATCATGTGAGTCAGTACTACTTAATAAGCTCCCCTTTATATATACATCTATCTATCCTATCAGTTCTGCCCCGCAAGAGAACTGTGACTAATACAGAGATATTAGAAATTATGTTGAACTGAATAAAATAAAATAAAATTCAATATATCAAAGTTTATAGGATATAGCTAAAGTGATGCTTAGAGGAAAAATTATAGCTTTAAATGCATATATTAGAAAACTAGAAAATTCTAAAAAAAAAAAAAAACCATGGCCTATCATTCTAAAAAGCTAGAAAAGGAAAAGCAGATAAATCCAAATTATGCAAAAAGAAAGAATAATGAAAAAGCAGAAATAAATGCATCATACAACATGCAAACAATGAATAAAATCAAAAGCTAGCCCTTGGAAAATGTCAATAAATGTTATAAAATTCTAGCTACAGTTATAAAAGATTTTAAAAGAGAGAGAGGAACATAAATTACCAGTATTAGAAATGAAAGACATGACCACAGACACTACAAATACTAAAAGGGAATATTGTGAGCAATAAATTTAATTACTTGGATGAAATGAACTAATTTCTCAAAAGACATAAACTACCAAAGCAGTCACAAGAAGAAAAAAAATCTATAAATAGCCCTGTTCTATATTTAAAAATAAATTCATAATAAAAATTTTTAACTATCCATAAAGAAAATTTTAGGCCCAGATAGCTTCACTGATAAAATTCTATAAAATATTTATGGAACAAATAATACTAGCTTTCAAAATTGCTTTAAGAAATGTGCCACAATTTACTTTATGAGGACAGCATAACCCTGATACCAAAAAGACATTACAAGAAAAGAAAACTATAGAATAATAGCCCTTGTGAGCATATAACAAAACATTGTTTATAAAATGTTAGCAAATTGAATCCCATAATATGTAAAATGGATACTATATCATGACTAGGGGCTGGGTGGTATATCCCAGGAATACAGCATTTGAATATCAATCATTGTAATTTACAGCATTAACAGAATAAAAAAGAAAATTCATATAATTATCTTAATAATGGCTAAAAGGCATTTTTAAAATTCAACAACCATTTGTGATAAACACTCTCAGCAAACTAAGAGTTCTTCAACTTTATAAATTGATTGTATAAAAGACCTACACACAACATCATGCAAAGGATGAAAGACTGAATGCTTTCCCCTAGGACTGGGAACGAGCAAGAATAATACTTTTACCACTTCTACCCAACATTTCACTGGAGGTTCTAACCAGTGTAATAAAGCAAGAAAAAGAAGTAGAAGGCATATAGATTCAAAAGAAAGAAGTAAACTATCTTTATTCACAAATGACATAATTATGTATTCAGAAAAGTCTTAAAATGATATTTTAATAGCTATTAGAATTAATAAATAAATTTAGCAAGGTCACAGAATGCAAAGTATATGCACAATTATTACCTTTCTATATGTGAGCAAAAAAACTCTTGAAAACATATACAACAATGCATTTAAAATAACAGCAAAAACACGAAGTACATAAAGCAAAACTTAACAAAGATGTGTAAATTGAAAACTACAGAACATTGCTGAGAAAAATTACAGATTGTAATAAGCACTACGTTCATGGAATAAAAGACATACTATTGTTAAGATGTTTACTATTGTAGAGTCAGTTGTCTGCCAATTGATCTGTACATTTAACCAAATCGAAATATAAATTCTGGCATTTTTTTCTGAAAACTGACAAGCTGATCCTAAAAGTCATATGGGAATACAGAGGATCTAGAGAAGTCAAAATAATTTTGATAAAAAATGAAATTTGAGACGTATACTACTTGTTTCAAGAATGATAATAATCCTATAGTATTCAAGATAGTGTGGTATTGGTATAAAGGTGAGCATATAGACCATTGGAACAGACACAGACCCATGCACACATGGAAAATTTATTTTAAGAAAGAGCCAGCATAATTCAATGGGGGAAAGGGAGTCTTTTCAACAAATTGTTCTAGAACAACTGGATATCTACAAGGGGGGAAAATGCTTTTTAACCCTTATCTCTCAACATACATAAAAATTAACTCAAAATGGAACACTGATCTAAATATTAAAGCCAAAATTGTGATGTTTTCAGAAGAAAACATAAAGGAATACCTTTTGACACTTTGAGGTTTGCAAAGATTTCTTAGGTCATATAAAGCACAAATCACAATATTAAAAGAATTCTTCTCAATAATAATAAGACAACCTACTTTTTCTAATACTCAAAAAATTTTAACAAATATTTTATTAAAAAACTACAATAGCTTATAATCACATATAATGATGCTTAACATTATTAGTCATCAGGGTAATGCAAATTAAAACTACAATGGATAGGAGCTTAGGGTACGGGGACAAAAAAGGAAAAAACTACAGTGGATATCACTACATGGTTACTAGAATAGCTAGTTAAACACGTTGATAATAACTAGTGTTGGTGAGGCTGTAAAGCAACTAGAATTTTCGTACATTGCTAATGAGACTATCAAGTATTATATCCACTTGCAAAAATAGTTCAGCAGTCTCCTGAAGTTACCAAGACACACTTACCATATGCTCCAGCAATTCTATTCCTAAGTATTTACCCAAGAGAAATGAAAATATATGTTCACTAAAGTACTTGTACACATCTGTTTGTGACAGCTATGTTCATAAAAGCCCAAAACCGGAAACAACATCCATCAGCAGACAAATGTATAAACAAATTGTGTGAATTTGTGACATAGACTACTACACATCAACAAAAAAGGATGAAACACTGATTCACTTAACAAAATAAATGAATCTCAAAAACAATACACAGGGCAAAAGAAACAAGATACAGTGGAGCATGGCACAGGGTGCATTGTAGAGTCAGCACTAGCATAAAATTTAGTGTGAGTGTCTGTTTATATTCACAACTTAGGCACCTGAATTATATCACCCAGTCTGAAAGCACTTGCCATATAATTCCATTTATGTGAAATTCTAGAACAGGCAAAAATAATCTGTAGTGATAGATATCAAATCAGTAGCCACCTTAGGCCAAGAGTAGATGGCATTTACGGCAAAGGGCATGAGGGAATGTTTAGGGATGATGGAAATGCCATTATCTTGATTAGGGTGGTGGTTCAATGGGTGTAAGCAATCTGCCAAAACTCATTAAAGCATACACTTAAAATAGATGTATTTTGTTTTCTGTAAATTATACCGCAATAATACTGACACAAAAAAAAAAAAAAGAAAGAAAGAAAAGGCATTGCTCATGCTCCATTTTCACCCCTTTTCTGCCTGCCTGTGTGGGCTGAAATGTGAATGAGGTTGGGATAAGCCGGCTTCAACCATAACAGAGCAACAGGTAAAGGAACCTGGATCCCAGCAGCCTAGCTGTCCCTGAGTGTGGGACCATTCATTCCTGGAGAGAAACAAGCTCCAATCTTGTTTGAGTCACCGCATTTTCGAGTCACTACATAAAACAGCTTAGCCTTATCCCCAACTAACATAATTACACATAATTGAGTATCAGTTACTTTTATGTGTATAAGCCTTATCTATTCCAAATAGACTAAAAATTCTTCCTAAGACGAGCCTGGAGAAAAATAAGCCTTAGTCCTCAGATCACTTAGAAGATACAGGCTCATCAGTGATAGCCATTCCCCACAATTCTCTCTATCACCCAGATGTCTCATATGACTGAAACCCTGCAGTGGTGGTCAGTGCATTCTGGCTGGCTGATTAGTGCCTTCTTCGTCACAGGAAAACCCAACAATTAAGCAAACATACTGGAATCATTTCATGGTCTCCTGCAAAAAGAAAAAGAAAAAAAAATTAAAGAACTAACAGTATATGTAGTCAAGAACACAATAAGAACATGATGAATTCTCATATAAAAGGCTAATAACATACTATTGAAAAGGTAATGGAGTCGATATGACACCAAAATAATTAGTTCAAGAGAAAAATGAAACTGTTTAAATTATCAAAACACTACCAATTGTCAAAACACTGACCCGACTCCCCACCCCAAACACACACACTGATTAAAGCTTTAAACTTTTAATTCATTCTGTTGTTACTCCATAAACAATACACCCTATGACATTCTTCCCATTAACCTCTTAGAACATAAATTCACATCTACTTTAGAAGACTGGAAGAATAGAAGGATGATAGAGATTTTACCAAGCAGCAGGTGGTAGCAGTAGTTTTAGTGTCACTTACTCCACTGAAAAAGTGCAGTCAAGTGAAAGAAGGGGAGGGGCTGCAAGCTAGTATCATAAACTGATGAATGGCTCTTGTTTCATTGAGCACCTACTGTGTGCAAAGCCTCACCCAAAATTCTAAACAAACGAAGATCTGTGAGCCAAAGCCACTGTTAATAAATAGTAGCCCTGTGCCCAACTTTTACAGGAGAAGAAGCTATTTGTTAAGTCTGTTACTTTTTAAAAGATTGGTAAAATGTCATTTTAGGGCTCAGGAATGTGTATTTTTCTCAGAAGATGCTGGTCTAAATCTTTTTGTGGTATCTACCATCACTTCAGGAGTTGGAAGTTTTTCTGTATAACTCACTAAATGAGTAAAGGGATAGAATAAGCTGAAAAGTCATGAAACTCAACAGGATATTTGGACTCAATATGGCGAAATTATTCAATGTCATTTTATTAGAAACTTTTTCACTAGTTCATTCATTTAACAGGATTTACTATAGAATGCAGAAAGTTTCCTGTTTTCACCTCATCATATTTTGTTTTAAAAAATTAAATTACTGACCAGGAGATATTTAAAACGTTTAACTTATTAAAAGTGAAAATAAAGCACAAATTAAGAATTCACTGATAGAATACAGTCATTTCTTTTCCTTCCTTGTATATAAATATCCGTATTACCCATTATTAGCCAACTTTAAATGAATAAGACTGAAACATACAATCTTTCCGTTCTTAAGATTTCCTCTTGTCTCCAGTCTCATTTCTTAATCTTATCTCTGAGAACATAGAAAAAGAAAAAGAAAAAAAAAAAAAAAAACTAAACATTTGCATTGTATTAAATCATGGGTGTTGAGAAAAACCTTTGCTGTCTTAGAAACATTCTAAGTATGCTTACAGGAGTAGTTTTCTGCAATGCAGCTCATTTATTTTTAAAAACACAAAGTAATAAACATAATTGCTAAGTAACCACTAGCAAGGTTTCACTTCTTTGTCACTTAGGAAACAGAAGGAAAATGCACTCTCATACACTAGAAACACACATACATCTCCACCTTCTTTTTAGACTTTCTTCTCAGATTGGCTAGAGTTACAGAACTGACCAGGTACAGAACTCCTGGCAAAGAGATTTATTTGAGGTCATAAATCAGTAACTCCTCTGGAGCCCTATAGGAAAGAGCCCTTTATCATTGGCACTGCTCCTTATCTCTTCCCTCTCATGCCCCTTTGGGGTGGCACATATATTCTGTTTTGTGTTTGTTTGTTGGCTTGTTTTTCTAAACTCTTGTCATTTTATTTCTGCACGGAGTCTTTTTAGTTAAGCGACTTTTATATATATATATACTTTAAGTTCTAAGGTACACGTACCCAACGTGCAGGTTTGTTATATAGGTATATATGTGCCATGTTGGCTTGCTGCACCCATTAACTCATCAATTATTTACATTAAGTATTTCTCCTAATGCTATCTCTCCCCCAGCTCCCGACAGGCCCCGGTGTGTGATGTTCCTCACCTTGTGTCCATGTGTTCTCACTGTGCAATTGGGGTGGCGCATATATTCTTTCCTGAGCAGGAGCAGTTAAAGAGGGAACTTCTGCTCCCCTGCCCCCCTTTCACTCTCTGTCCACCCCTTCACATGCTACCCCCTGCCTCCAACTCCAGTGGAGCAGAAATTGTCCATTTCATCATCTGAGTCCAGAACTTAGATCAGCTTGACACGGGGAGTGATTGTGCCCTGAAAGCAGGAGCCCTGGCATGTTCTTCCAGCTTCCATATAGCATGCCAGCCACGGCCAGTCTCCAGGGCTCACCTCTTTCCCTCAGCCACAACCAAGTAGCTCACTCTCGCTCTCTCTTTCCATCTCTCTCCACATCCATCACTCCTTCTCTTCTATCTCCTCTGCCCATGACTACGGGGCTTTTAGATTCAAAAGCAATAAAATAGGGAGCCTCACTTAGGCCTGGAGCCCAAGTAGTTTTCCAGTTCGATATTTTTACAATGAGGTTTTTGGATGCTTATCAAATATTTAAAAAGTCATATTCTCATTTCCCATTTGGCAATTGTTTTCCACTGCATGCTCCCTCCTCAGAGATACAAAAAATAGGGTGATTGTGAGGATTCCCAGACACTGCCCTGAATACCTACAATCAGGACTAACTTCCTCTCCTTACAATCCTGCATTGAGCAAACCACAATGTGATCCTCAAAACAATCCTTTATCTTTATTTGCACAATAGTCTATAATTCTCAGTTTTCACACTTACTATCTCATTGAAGTCTCCTACAACTCTGTGAGGTTGGTAGAACAGAGAACATCAACTATAATAACAATAATAAGCTAAAAAGAATCAGTTGGCTCACACTGTGAGTCTACAGAGGGCAAGACCAAAAGCTGAGATCTCTAACTCGTAGTTTAGGACATTTCCCTCCAGGTATGACCATAGGCTCTCAGCGTTCACTTGCTTCTGAAAGAGAGAAATGAAACTGTACTCAGGAAACATGTACTAATGGGGATTTTGTGAACATTTGGACATAGGAGCCATGTGCAAGCTTGTGTCTGTGTGTATACTAATGTTGGCAAAGGCCCAAAACAAAAGAGATGCATACCATTATTTGATCTAGCATCATTTTAGTCGGTCTTATTATTTTTGCAAATTACTTTCAGGGCTAAACTTATCTATTCCTCTGCTTCTTGGAAATTTGCATAATAGCAAGAGTCCTCATAACCTCTTTCTCTTGACCATTCTTAGTTTAACACAGGGAACACTACCAGGTTTCCCCACCTAGATGAAATAATCACAAATACTATCACATACAATCAGACGATTTCACATCCTTCTTTACTTCCATGGAAAAAGCAAAGAGGTTTCGTTACTAACAATATCAAAGTTTACTTGTTGCTTTTTTTCTTCTCTAGCACTTTTGATTTACCAAACTATTTTTAAACTAACACCATACAATTGAAACTAGAGCACAAGTCAAACCAGTAATAAAGTAGGAAGATAAAATAGAGGTCACCAGATATCTTCATCAGTGTAAGTAGAAAAGCCAGCCCTGGATGGCTGGTGTAGAGATCTGTCCTCACATTTCAGGACAAAAGCAAATCCCTATTGTGATTTAAAAAAAAATGGTTCTAGATGAAAATAATAAACCCACTATGTTATTAATAGTAACGGTCTGTACCCAAACTACAGCCAGACTATAGACATGGGGCAGAGGGACAATAACAACCACATTAAACAGACTTAGTGGGTAATGGAGCTTCAATCAGCTGGGATGAAATCAAATCAGTCTCCAAGTTTACTTTGTTTGCCAAGTTCTGGATTACAGATGCTGCTGAGGGTCTCTAAAATGAACAGACCAAGGTAAGTGCTGACAGACTCTTTCGGTCTGAGACAGCTGTCAGACACTGCTCTAATGCAGAGGGTATGTGTTCCATTTGTTCGTGGTTGTCATTTGACTAAGGGATCTAACCAAATTTGCATAGACTGGAGTCATAAGAAGTGTTTTCATCAAACATCTGGAATTGGTGTTTAGTTTATACTCAGAGTTGTAACATGAATTCCACAACGTTTTCATTAATTGTATGTATTACGGCATCTTTTCATCAGTTGCAAAGCTTAGTTGCTTACAGGATGAAAAGGAGACTCTAAATCCTGAGACCGCCAAGTACCATAAGCTCGAGGTAAACTGATTCTTCCATCTGTTAAATGGTGGGGGAGATTACCCTGCTTGGTTTGGGTTCTGAGGCTTAACCAATTCATTTGTTGATTTTTCTCCATGAAATCCTCATGGAGTATCAACTATATCCTAGCCAGTATTGGAACGAATGGAGGGGTGGAGCCAGGAGTAAGATATAGCAGTGAACAGACAGACAAATATTCCCACCTTATGGAGTTACATTCAGGTAGGGGAGGTGGCGGGAGGGGAGAAGATCCAACAATGAGCAAACAAACAAGCAAGTATGTCAAAATGTAAAAGGTACAGTGGAAAAACTAATGTCTGGAAGGAAGATAGGGAGTGCGAGGGTGATGGTAGGTTTCTGTTTTAAATGGAGGGATTAGGGAAGTCCCCAATGAAAAGATGGCAAAAAAAGGAAAAAAAAGTTGAAAATACTGTATTGTTTTTATCTTCCCAAAATCTGGCAAATACTCATGTGAAGAAAATACATTTTAAGAGGAACAAGGCAGTCTACTCTTCGTTCTGATCACCCTGTTCTAATCCTCTTCCAAAATGAAGTCCTAATGCTCTATCTGAATGCCCTTAAGTGAGCACTACATGCTATGCAAGATTAATCTAAATGTTACTCTGGGATCTTATTAGTTTTTCATTAGGTGAGTAGTGAGAGGCACCGTCATTTGACGAAAGATCACAGAACTGGAATTTGGGTCTTTGAATCTCTAGTCTCAACTCTGTTATAAATTTTGTTGTCACTTAAGGTCAACCATTGATTTGTTTGTTTGGTTGGTTGGTTGGTTGGTTGTCTGGTTGGTTGGTATTAATGAATCACTAAACATTTGGGAAGTAAAGTATATGATATAAAAGCCACAAATTAAATTAGAAAGGAAAAGGGAACTTTTCAGTACTACTTCTAATGGAAATAAAAGAAACTCTTAAAAGAGATTTAGAGAATGAGAGTGATATAATTTGTCAAATGAGAGACGAGATGCAAATCAAAATAGTCAGAAAGAGGGCACACCGGATCAGAGGATGAGGAATCGGTGAGGATGAAAAAGAAAAGTCATTTCCTTGACTGGAACCAAAATACTGAAGAGGTTAATAGCAGATAGTGAAAGAAAGAATTTAAAACAGAGCCCACTGAAGGATCAACTTGAGGATGTGAGAACTTCATCTCTGATCCTGATCTAAAACTTCAAGGGAAAAAGAAACTCTATTCATCCAATTATGTAGGAAAAATAATGCCATTTAAACAACAATCAAGAGAGGGAATTTGAAAAGTAAATTCAGAAAGTGAAAGCAAAGACTTTCAGAGTCAAAGATAACACCAAGAAGACAAAAAGATAACATCAAAATAAATTCTAAGAATGGTCTATTATGATATTCTGTATTGTCCAACATTTCTAGAATTGCCATTTAGTATTTTTATATTCAGAAAGGGAATGTAATTCAATGTAAAGATAGTCTTAACAAAAGACTAGGATGCCAGAAAGCAAACAGAAGCTACAAACTAAAAATTCAAATTAAATCATTACCCCAGATTTGTTGTTTGATGACAGTCTATTTCTATTACAGACTTTTTGCATAAAGGAAAACATTTTAGAAAACATCCAGTTTTTCCTTCAGTTATTAGAGAAGTTTCTGGAGTGTAGAGAATTGTGCCATCACAAGGGGTAGTTAGCAAAAGAGAGGGCAACACAAGAAGAGAATCAGGACCAGTATCAGAACTAGAACCAAAAGAGTACTCTTAACACTCACCATTGTAGCAAGAAGGCTTTCATCAATATCCTAGGTAGAAGAGATTGGTGGTTCATGCCAGAATGACCTTTTGCATCAGCGGTTTTTAAAATTTGAGCTAAAGAACTCTTCCAACCAAACCTCGTTTACAGGCCCAGTATAAACAGACAAAAGAGGGTCTAATCTAAAATGGAAAAGTGTCAAGAAGTCCACCTTCTCAGGTCTCCCTCAGCCCATAAAGCCGCTCAGTTGGACATGGTGGTACATGGTATGAAAACCAATGGCTTTAAATCATATTCATATATTAGGATTTAAATTTGCTGTATGGGGAGATTAAACATCCATTTTAAAATATATATATATTGTATTTACATAAATACACATATAAATATATTATATTAGTCCATTTTGCATTTCTGTAAAGGAATCCCTGAGACTGGATAATTTATAAAGAAAAGAGACTTATCTGGCTCGCTGTTCTGCAGGCTGCACAGACAGCATAGTGCCAGCATCTCCTTCTCATGAGGACTCAGGAAGCGTCCACTCATGGTGGAAGGTGAAAGAGAAGCAGGTGTGTCACACAGTAAGAGAGGGGAAAAAGAGAGAAGGGGAGAGGAGGTTCCAGGCTCTCTTGAAACAACCAGCTCTTTTGTGAACTAATAAAGCAAAAACTCAGTTATTACTATAGAGAAGGCACCAAGTCTTTCCTGAGGGATCTGCCTGCTTGACCCAAACACCTCCCACATGGCCCCACCTTCAACACTGGAGATCATATTTCAACATGAAATTTGTAGGGGACAAATACCCAAATCATATCATATATCTTTTATGCATAAAAATGAATTTACATTAACTTTTCAGTAAAGCTGGTGTCTTTCTGAGGTCCAGAGTTTATTGAGGACCATCTGAATCTGGTGAGAGCTTCCACCTTTGGAGTCACCGTCCTGATGGGTACACCAGGCTTAGAGTCACACAAAGCTGCTGCCTAATACAGCCCAGTTCCATAGGTGTCAACTACATAACACCTGTCTTCTATTTAAAGACATTCCTTGGAAAGCATATTCAGGAATAGTCTATAAAATCCAACGACCAGGTATTATCTAAAAGTCTGAGAATAGCTTTGGTAAAGTAAATAACTTTGGTAAAGGAAGCAGAATTAGGGATAAAAAAAGGCCAAAGTAAATTAAAACTAGAACACAGTCTTGTGCTTAAGTATAAGGTACATTAATAGTTTATGGTTCTCTGAATTGTTTGTTTCGTTTTTGTTTTTTTCATTTATTTGGTTTGCTCTTGCTTTTTTTTTTTGCCTAGATTATTTGCCATTTAGACATCTTTATCAAACTATCCACAATGACATCTACGTAAGTGATTTCCTCTGGGCTGCTGGAGTACACAGCCCACTGACATGTACTATACAGAGATCCACTGAGATTACTATGAGGTGGGGAGCAGAGGGTGAGATACGATCTGTAATAGACTCTAAAATAAATAAGCCCCAAGTTTCCATCATAACTCAACAGTAATGAACGCATAATGGAAATGAAATCATAGCTATGCATCCATCTCATTTGACATTTTTTATGCGCTAAGGAAAATAAGAAGAGCAGACTTAGATCAGTACTTTCCAGGCAGACAAGTCAGGAAAAAAATGAGCTAGTTAGTAGTGCTTTATGAATCAATTCTTAGAACAGGCCGGGCGCGGTGGCTCAAGCCTGTAATCCCAGCACTTTGGGAGGCCGAGACGGGCGGATCACGAGGTCAGGAGATCGAGACCATCCTGGCTAACATGGTGAAACCCCGTCTCTACTAAAAAAAGTACAAAACTAGCCGGGCGAGGTGGCAGGCGCCTGTAGTCCCAGCTACTCAGGAGGCTGAGGCAGGAGAATGGCGTGAACCCGGGAGGCGGAGCTTGCAGTGAGCTGAGATCAGGCCACTGCACTCCAGCTCGGGCGACAGAGTGAGACTCCATCTCAGAAAAAAAAAAAAAAACAATTCTTAGAACAAATGGAAAGGTTCACTCCACGCATTCATCCATTTAGACTTATAAATAAAAACTGAGTGAAGAGCAGTCACTCTTCAGAAGGCTTTGGTCGAGAACTAAGGGATGTGCCTCTCAAGCTCCCTAACCCTCCCGTCCTCTTCAACAGTAAACCAGCCTGTCTTTTACCACCCAGATTCTGAGACCAAACAAAGACACAATAAGCCAGAGTTCTCTGAATTTTAAGGAACTGGAAATTAACAGGGTGAGGATTGGAAGGAGGAGCTGTTCCTTCTCTTTCTAATGAAATCCCTCAGAGAGAAATCCTCTTTCCATTTGAATTAAAACCAGAAATGGCAGCAATTACTTTAAAAAAAAATTTTTAAACGTTGTTTTCAGTTGCTGTGAAATGAGAGATCATTTTCAAATTTCGTAGGAATGAGTTTCACCAGCTGGGTAAACCTTTGTAGTTCAGAGGTTTCATAGGCAATCGCTGGCTCCCATCCAAGCACAGAAATGACAAAAGCCCACTTTGAGCTGAGACTGTCATGATGATAGCCTCTGGAGAACGAAAGAGAGAGAATAAAAAGGTATCTCCAGGATTCCCCTAAGCAGAGAGATTTGGCTGCAACAATACATTTCAAAGAGTTTTATGATTTCCACTACAAAAAGCAGCATCAGAAGGAGCTTCTGTCTGGGTTCTGAATGAGCAGCAATAACACACCTAGCTGGGGGTTTAAGGCAAGGGGTCCCATGCAGTAGAGTGTGCAGATGAGAAAATCGAACTGCTCATTTAGCTGAACGAATTGTTGGTGCGCTGGTTACATTCAGCCTCTCATCGGCCTCTTGAGTAAATCTCAGGAAGAGACAAAAGGAAAAAGACCACATCTTTGTTTCTCCAAAAGAAAGAGATATCGGATTTCTTCCTTTAAATCAAGTCTCCAAGTGAAAAAAGGAAACATGAAATGTTAACAGTCTCAGTAAGTTTTCCTCTAATGTCTCTTGTGGTGCCTTGAATCTTTGTAGTTAAGTTTAGATTTAATAGTCTCATTTTTCCAAGGATTTCTCCCGAGGGTTTGTTCAAAGCAGCAACACAAGGTCATCCGGGGAAAAGGAGGTAAGAGAAAATGTCTCCCTCTCGTCCAGAAAAATCCTTTTCATCTCGTCTCACAAATGCTACATCAATTAAAGAAACTCCCCTAGCCAGCTTACCTCCATGGTCAGATTCTGTAAGCCCTGTGTAGAATGCAATGAAAAGGAATGGAAACAGGAAAACTCCCAAGAACTATCTTGAGAAAAAGGAGTCTTCCAGAGCCTAACAAGATGCTCCCCTTGACCAAATTCTAGTCAGGCTCTTTTGAGCTGCCTTTTCTGACTAGGTCCTATCCTTGGGCACATTCTCAAGAGCCCAGTTTTAGCAAAAATCTTGCTAAATCAGTTTAGAGAGAATCTCCACCTTCTATATATGATTAGCCACAACACCTGACCAAATTCTTCATCTTTCCCACTTGGTATCTGATGACCCTGACCTGCCTTCAGCAAGAATCCTGTCAAGTATATTTAGCCAGAATCCTTGAGGTTTTCTCTTAGTAGTTTTCCATCCACTGACACCCACCCTGCTCCTTGGCTATGCATCCTGAGTTGCACATTCCATATTTGCAAATGGGCCCAGTTATATACTGAGGCCTCTTTTCTCCTATTACAATAGTCCTGAATCAAATATGCTTTTTCTGCCATAACTACTCTCCAGTTCAGGTTTTTCTTTGGCAAGCTTATCCCTTCCACAAGGCTGTGCATAGGAACCTTGACTTTCCAATACATAGACAAAGTCATTTGTTTAGTCACAGAATGGAAGGAGTCTTGCTTAAAGTGGATGGTTTATAGAGATCTGAGATGTAAAAATGGGTTTTCAATACTGATAATGTTTTTTCCATGGAGTCAGTGAATTGTTTCAGCTCAGTTTTAAGAAGAAATCACAGGATTCCTGACACTATAGTTAGCATAGATGCTGAGAGATGAGAGCAAATTGGTAAGCACTCCTTAATATGAGAAGTCTCCTAGGCCCTCTGATGGAACTTCCTGCCCCTCAAGCCTTGATATTTTTCTCCTTGGGAAATCGAGAATTAGCACCCTTGTGGCTAGACCTAGAGTGGAATGACAACCCATCTGCAGAATCACTGCATCCTAAAATGTTCCTACTGGAAGGGACCCTAGAGATCATCTGCCAGTGTCCTCCTTTTATAGATGTGGGAACTGACACTCCCAAATATTTAATGGTGCTCCTCGTCACCAGGTAATGTCTCCCAGAGGAGTGATGCCTTCTATTTGCAAACAAGCCAAGTTTAGAAGAGACAAAAAACTAAAGGGATTAGTTTAATTCCCAAACATATTCAAGTTCTAGGCCAGTCTAATGAAAGAAAATAGATTGATAAATTATTCTGTACCATAGAAGCCAAAAGAAGACCAAGTTATTTGAATAAAATTTACCCACCTTCAAATGATATAACTCCACAGTTAAAACCCAATGTCTCAACTCACCTGGACTGTTTTACCCCAAGGCTTCAGGGATGGCCCCCATCTATTTGGCCAGGCATTAGCCCAAGACTTGAGCCAGTTCTCATACTTGGACACTCTTATCCTTTGGTACGTAGATGATTTAATTTTAGCCACCCATTCAGAAACCTTGTGCCATTGAGCGACCCAAGCACTCTTAAATTTCCTTGCTACCTGTGGATACAAGGTTTTCAAACCAAAGGCTCAGCTCCGCTCACAGCAGGTTAAATGCTTCGGGCTAAAATTATCCAAAGGCACCAGGGCCCTCAGTGAGGAACGTATCCAGCCTATACTGGCTTATCCTCATCCCAAAACCTCATCCCAAAAACTAAGAGGGTTCCTTGGCATAACAAGTTGCTGCCGAATATGGATTCCCAGATACGGCGAAGTAGCCAGACCATTACATACACCAATTAAGGAAACTCAGAAAGCCAGTACCTATCTGTAAGATGAACACCTGAAGCAGAAGCAGCTTTCCAGGCCCTAAAGAAGGCCCCAACCCAAGCCCCAGTGTTAAGCTTGTCAATGAGGCAAGACTTTTCTTTATATGTCACAGAAAAAAACAGGAATAGCTCTAGGAATCCTTACGCAGGTCCATAGGATGAGCTTGCAACCCGTGGCATACCTGAGTAAGAAAATTGATGTAGAGGCAAAGGGGTGGCCTCATTGTTTACAGGTAGTGGCAGCAGTAGCAGTCTTAGTATCTAAAGCAGTTAAAACAATACAGGGAAGAGATCTCACTGTGTGGACATCTCATGATGTGAATGGCATACTCACTGCTAAAGGAGACTTGTGGCTGTCAGACAACTTGAGGAAAGTAACTAAAATCGTAAATCCCCATGGCCATCCCTTATCATATTTTTCTCTTTACTGTTCTGTTACCTCCTTTCACTCTTACTACACCCCCTCCATGCTGCTGTACGACCAGTAGCTCCACTTACCAAGAGTTTCTGTGGAGAATGCGGCTTCCCGGAAATACTGATGCCCCATCATATAGGAGTGTATCTAAGGGAACCCCCACCTTCGCTGCCCACACCCATATGCCCTGCAACTGCTATAACTCTGCCACTCTTTGCATGCATGCAAATACTCATTATTGGACAGGGAAAATGTTTAATCCTAGTTGTCCTGGAGGACTGGGAACCACTATCTGTTGGACTTACTTCACCCATACCGGTATGTCTGATGGGGGTGGAGTTCAAGATCAGGCAAGAGAAAAACACTTAAAGGAAGTAATCTCCCAACTGACCTGAGTACATAGCACCCCTATGCCGTACAAAGGACTAGATCTCTCAAAACTACATGAAACCCTCCATACCCATTCTCTCCTGGTAAGCCTATTTAATACCACCCTCACTGGGCTCCATGAGGTCTCAGCCCAAAACCCTACTAACTGTTGGATGTGCCTCCCCCTGCACTTCAGACCATACATTTCAATCCCTGTACCCGAACAATGGAACAACTTCAGCACAGAAATAAATACCACTTCCATTTTAGTAGGACCTCTTGTTTCCAGTCTGAAAATAACCTGTACCTCAAACCTCACCTGTGTAAAATTTAGCAATACTATAGACACAATCAACTCCCAGTGCATCAGGTGGGTAACTCCTCCCACATGAATAGTCTGTCTACCCGCAGGAATATTTTTTGTCTGTGGTACCTCGGTCTATCATTGTTTGAATGGCTCTTCAGAATCCATGTGCTTCCTCTCATTCTTAGTGCCCCCTATGACCATCTACACTGAACAAGATTTATACAATTATGTTGTACCTAACCCCCACAACAAAAGAGTACCCATTCTTCCTTTTGTTATCAGAGCAGGAATGCTAGGCAGACTAGGTACTGGCATTGGCAGTATCACAATCTCTACTCAGTTCTACTACAAACTGTCTCAAGAACTAAATGGTGACATGGAATGGGTCACCAACTCCCTAGTCACCTTGCAAGATCAACTTAGCTCCTTAGCAGCAGTAGTTCTTCAGAATTGAAGAGCTTTAGACTTGCTAACCACCAAAATAGGGGGAACCTGTTTATTTTTAGGGGAAGAAGGCTGTTAATACGTTAATCAATCCAGAATCATCACTGAGAAAGTTAAAGAAATTCGAGATTGAATACAACACAGAGTAGAGGAGTTTCAAAACAGTGGACCCTGGGGCCTCCTCAGCCAATGGATGCCCTGGATTCTCCCCTTCTTAGGACCTTTAGCAGCTATAATATTGCTACTCCTCTTTGGATCCTGTATCTTTAATTCCTTGTTAAGTTTGTCTCCTCCAGAATCAAAGCTGTAAAACTACAAATGGTTCTTCAAATGGGGCCCCAGATGCAGTCCATGACCAAGATCTACCGTAGACCCCTAGACTGGCCGGCTAGCCCATGCTCCCATGTTAATGACATCGAAGGCACCCCTCCTGAGGAAATCTCAGCTACACAACCCCTACTACACCCCAGTTCAACAGGAAGCAGTTAGAGCGGTCATTGGCCAACCTCCCCAAAAGCACTTGGGTTTTCCTGCTGAGAGTGGGGAATGAGAGACAGGACTAGCTGGATTCCCTAGGCCAACTACGAATCCCTAAGCCTAGCTGGGAAGGTGACTGCTTCCACCTTTAAACATGGGGCTTGCAACTTAGCTCACACTGGACCAATCAGATAGTAAAAAGAGCTCACTAAAATGCTAATTAGGCAAAAACAGGAGGTAAAGACCATCCATTGCCTGAGAGCACAGCGGGAGGGACAATGATCAGGATATAAATCCAGGCATTTGAGCTGGCAACGGCTGCCCTCTTTGAGTCCCCTCTCTTTGTATGGGAGGTCTGTCTTCACTCTATTAAATCTTGCAACTGCAAAAAATAAAAATAAAAAATAAAAATAAAAACTCTATCTTCTTTATCAAAAGAACAGTCTTCAAACTCTAAAGAAGAGAATAACCATGCTTAATAGGCTTAATAAGGAATTGGGGAGGTGACAGATTGAGGAAATAGTTAAGAAAGCAGGACATCAGGCCCACCCAAATAACATTCTAGAGCAATAATATAATTAAATCTACTGAGTGTCCACTACATGAGAGGCACTATTCTAAATCCTTTGCCCAGATTAACTCACTAAATCTTTACAACTTATTTGATAGGCATTATTATTAGCCACATTTCACATAAAGGATTAGGAGTTCAGAGGGGTAAGTATCAGCTGCTAGAAGTTTCACAGCAAGGATTTCTGCCCAGGAAGATTAATCAACCTTTCATTATTATATTGTGCTGAGCTGCAGATGAACCTGCAGATACAATAGCTAAGGCACTGGCAGCAGGGGAAAGTGCATAAGACTGGGATTAGGGTCAATAGACTTGAAAAGGTCATGGTTCTGATTTTCAAAAACAGATTAAAGAAGATTATGAAAATGATATCCTCATGAGTCTGACATCAAACCACAGCAAGTCATGTCTAAACAGAGTTTATGAACTCAGAAAAGAAAGTGATAAGTATTGAGGACCAGCCCAGGCTCCTTATGGACAAATGATGCCTTCTGATAAGGTCACTAAAATGACAAATGAGGGAAATTCTGGAGACACAGGCCATGTGAATTCAACAACACATTGGAAATGTCTGTCTTAATATTCTTAAGATTATGATGAATAAATTTTGTTAGCTGAAAAAAATGTTCCCCAAAAGAGGTAGCTGGTAGATGTCTGTCAAGAAGGGCTTGAGTGACGTGATGCTCTCAAGTAGTCCTGTTCTGTTTCTTTCAGTGATTATGATAAAATATATTTTTCAAAGACAAAGATATCACAAAGTTTAAAGGTATCACAAATAAAAAGACTAAGAGAATCAACGTTTGAGAATAATTTTTGATAGGCTGTAATAATGTATCCAAACTCACAAGATAAAATTTAATGGAGCAAATGAAAAGTATTACACCTAAGATTTAAAAGAAAATCAACTGGAAATATACAGAGTAAAAAATTGCCTTAGAAACAGTTCATGTGAAAAAGACCTCACAGCTTGAGTGGATGGCAAGCTCAAGATAAGCCCACAGCATGAGCCTGCTGCCAAAAGGCTAATGGAGGCTTAGGTTGAATTAAAAGAAATGTAGCTGTCATTCTCCTGAGCTTTGATCACACCCAGGACTGGATTTACTGTGATCCACAACACATTTGAGATGTGCATTGAAGTGTCTCCAGAAAACAACCAGTATCACAAAGGGTCTAGAAATCATATGAGGAAGCATAGGACACATAATTCAACATGTCCAAAATTTAACTTACTATTCAGTCCTTACTCCATGTGTTTCTCTTCCAATATGTACTGCACCATATTCGTTACTGACACTATCTATCTTCCCTGTCCCCCAGGTTAGAAACCTAGATATCACCCTTCACCACCACCCATCCCACTATTGACTATTGATCTCTCACTCCTATCCTTTTTCTTTCTTTTAGAGATAGGGTCTTGCTACCTTGACCAGGTTGGTTTTGCACTCTTGGCCTCAAGCAGCCCTCCCACCTCAGCCTCCCAAAGTGCTAGAATTACAGGTGGGAGCCACAACACCCAGTCTCAATCCTATCAATTTCTATGACAAGTCCATTCTTTTCTCTCCATCCACCTTGACTTATTTGGCTGTCAGTATCCACTACTTGGACAATTGCAAAAGCCTCCCAAGTGGTCTTTGTTTCAGTATTGCATCACTCCAATCCACCTTCCTCACTATAAGCAATTTTCTCGAAAGTCACATATAACGTTGTTCTTCTGCTTTAAACCCTATTGTCTATAAGTTCATGTCCAAATTCCCTAGCATAAACTCTGATGCCCTCCACTATCTGAACCTTTTTCTCATGACCAACCTCACTTCTTGTTGCTCCACTCTGTACTCTACATTCCAAACATACCTAATTCTTTGCACTTCCTGTGGATATGATTGGAACTGTAAATCAGTCCTGCTGTCAAAGAAGTAAGTATGGAGGGCAAAGTGCAGGCCAAATAGGTAAGACCTGTACCACTGCTTGTAGGAGTTACCTTCCTCTGCAGCCATGAAAGTATGCCATTCAGACCTCCTTCTGCAGGGGATATAATGACGGCAACTCCTGCTGCTGTTTCTTCAAATTCACCACTTCCTTTATATGAGGCCACAATCTCTGGCTGCTCCCAGCCCAAACAAGGTGAGGATACAGAAGCAGACTCATTCTCAAAGGTGGCAGGACTCATCTAAGGGCAACTTTGGCTTGACATCTTCCCATCAGCCTGGCCAAAACTTTCTCAGAACTGTGCTGCAGCATGGGATTCTTCCTGCCCAATATGCCTTCCTTCTCCTCTCTTTCACAGGTGGAAGAGCTGCATCATGTCCTGAAGGCTCCCTCCGCCTCCTGATTCCTCCTCCATGAAATTTCTTGCATATCTAATCACATCTTGACATCTGCTTCTTGTCACACAGAACTAACACACCTAATTTTACTTTTTCTTTACATGCCTACTACTTTTACTTTTTTCTCTAATTTCCCTAATGTCTCTTCCTCAAAGCCTCATTACCATCACAGTAACATATAAATCGTTGAAAAGCCATTACTATTTGAAGAATGACCTCAAAAGAAAAAAAAAAAAAAAAAAAAACCTGTTTTTCCCCATGCATGGTTTGGACACCATGCTGTGTTACTCTCCATGCTCTTCTTGTTACCTAAAGTGCCCTTCATCTATTTCCCCCCATAGACTCCTATTCATTCTTCAAAACCCAGCCCCAGCATCATCTCCTCTGTGAAGACTTCTTTGATCCACTTAAGGGTATGTGGTTCATCCATCTGTTGGGGCTCCACAATTCCTACTATATCTTTATTATCACACCATCTTTCTGAGCTAACACCTGGCCTTAACCTATAGCTTGGTATACAGTAGGTACTCAGAACAGTTAGCTGTAATAAGAGCTTAATGCAAAAGATAAGGCTTGATGAGGACATAACTACCCTCAAATATCTGAAGGATTTTCACTAATCACAACAGGTGTTATGTCAAAGACACTCTAAATGAGCACTTTTGGAGCACTAGAGGGAAAGCATTCATTTTAAAAAGTGGAACAGATTACTTCCTTTGCCCCCAGTGTGAAATTACTGCAGTCTGAAAGTATTTTTGTTCAGTAAGGCATAGCAGCAGTGTAAGTCTGCTTTGATCTAGCAATCCTTTTTAGACCATTATCCCAGATTTTAGAAGGAGACAGATAAATAACAAAGCTCTGTTTCACTGGGTACCTGTAGCAATGATACATGAAGGTAGCATTTTCATTTCTTGAGGCAATCTTAGAAAAATGGCTTAAAAGTATCATTTCTCTCCCTGATAGCATTACTCCTAAGGCATAAATTCCAGTTCACTTTGATGCTAATTGTAGGCCCAGCATGGACCATTCCTTAAACTTAAATTCATCATGTATAAAGCAACAGAAACCAACCTCAACCTCTGCTCAAAGTTTCTAAGAAAGTGCAATAAGTTGTTCCATCAAAATATTTTCTCAGTGGAAATATTTCCTTGTTTGGAGGAGTTGTGTTCCCCCTGCTTGATCTCTGTTTAGATAGGGCCCTTATGGAATTTCTTTCACCAGTAACAACCCTGTTCCTACATACCAATGTGAGTTTCCTACTCCCAGATAAATTTAAGCACAATTACAAAGAATTTCTGCCACATCCCTGGGGGAAAGGGGACAGATATAATATCTCCCCAATGTTATAACGTCCCCATTATATACAAAACATTATGTTGGAATATAAAGCACCTACTCTGCATGCTCAAAGTTGTCTGCCATTATCTTTCATAGCCCTACATTTGCATGATTATTTTATTGTGTTTCTTTCCTATATGCCCCTTAAGGTTAGGTAGAGTGTGTGTCTGTTTTGCTAAATTCCTAGCACTATGATAGGCTCTCACTAAATATTTATATCATGAGCAAATATTCTCGAGTAGAGAACAATTGTTATTCTCCAAGTCGAGAAAGATAATGAAACAGGAGAGTCTATGAAATCAGATGTGAATCATGTTCCCATCTATTTCTTCTGCAGCAATATCAACATCACCATTTTCAGGAGATGGGAAGGTAGAGCAAGGATAAAACTAAAACAAAGTTAGACTATGTGGCAGGCTAAATAATGGCCCCTCAAAGATATCCAGGTCCTAATCCCTGGAACCTCTGACTGTTACCTTATATGACAAAATGAAATTTTCAGGTATGATTGAATTAAGGATATTGAGATGGGAACATTATCCTGGATATCAGGTGGACTCTAACTATAATCACAAATGTCTTCATAAGAAGGAGATAGAGGGAGAATTGACACAGAGACAGAAGAGCAGAGAATGTGATAACAAAGGAGAGAGAATTTGAAGATGCTATCCTGATGGTTCTGAAGATGGAAGAATGATCCACGGGCCAAATAATGCCAGGAATGAAGCTGAAGAAGCTGGAAAAGTCACAGGCCTCATCCAATCAGGTGAAGGCCTGAATTAAACAATAAAACTGAGTTTAAAAAAAGTTTCCCCATGGGTAGGGGGGAATTCCTCCTACCTGAATGCTTAGCTGAAGCATTGTTTTTTTCTGCCCTTCAGACTCAGACTGAAACATCAGCTCTTCCTGGGTCTTGAGCCTGCCAGTTTTCAGACTAGAACTTATCAATCAGCTCTCCTGGGTCTCCAGCTTGCCAACTGTAGATTTTGGAACTTCTCAGCTTCCATAATGGTGTCAGCCAATTTCTTATAATAAATGTCTATGCATGCATGCTTGCACACACATGCACACACACACCACACACACACACACACACACACACCCTGTTGGTTCTATTTCTCTGGAGATCCAGGACTAATACACAGGTCTATAAGAATTGCCATGCAAGATATTTTGTTAAATAAAAAAACTTTAAAGTCAAGAGCATTCACACACATAAAAAAGAAGAAAAGAATCCAAAGACAACAAGAATAAAAGCCAGGTCTTTATCCATGTAGTTTTGCTTGTATATAGAATATCCCCAGAAAATAGAATAAGAAAAGGGTAACAGTGATGAGCTCTGGAGTGGGAAACTGGATACTGAGCACAGGATAGTAGAAATACACACTTTTCACATTATGCCTTTTTGTAGCCTTTTGTTACTTTTCTATGAACATGTATTTCCTCTCAAATAAATGCATTTGGAATAAAAACTAATATGCCTTGACTAAAATTCCTCATCAAAAACGTAAAAACAGACATGTTAAAAGAGACCCTTCAGCTTGTGGGTTTGGACAGGGAATAGCTGGCCATAGTCTAGTGGCATAAAGTGACATTTTGTGCCTTATACAATGGGCTTAAGGCTAAATCCAGGCCTGAAAGTCAACAAAGACTGACCCTTAAGACTAAAGACTCCTTCCCAGATCACCCTCTAACCAGACTGACCCTCTCCTTCTCTACAGGAAGGTAGATTAGGGGAAGAGGGGCTGGCAAATCCCAGAGCTAAACTGCAGGCAGCATCATGAGCCCTTCACCCTCCTCTGGGGCAAACAAGATGTGACTCCCCAGCAGGACAGCCCCAGACACAAGGGTCTCCTTCTCCGCTATAAGGTTCTCTGACAGCTAATGCAGGCAACCAACTAAGCATCCCATAAGGCTGGTTGGTATCCAGCTGGGAGCACAAATTACTGAAGGATGAGGAACCAGACTGGGGCAACTGTTTTGACCATTTGACTTAGGCACTAACTCTTATACCAGCAACTTTTTCACACTGGTATAAAGTTTTCAAAATGAATTAGTCTTCAGAAGAATGTAGCCAGATCGTAGGACACAGTTTTACAAACTGTACTTTCACACACCAGTTTACCTCCTGATAAAATCAGTTTTCTCCATTTCATAGGCAGAGAATGACAGTTTTGACATCTATGCCCTTAATTTATGAACATCCATTCTAAGTTGTTCAGAGAGACTTGCTACTATGCCACAGACATTTCTCATCAGCTACAGTGATCAGTAGAAATTCAGGACCTGCAATCACAAGGGTAGAGGTTAGGAAGACATTCCAAGCAATCACCCAGCTCCTGTAATATTTCAAGAGAAAAAAGTACCCTATTTTTCTTGGAGGGAGGAGAGCAAAACATTGTTTTTAATGTTTCATTATAGGGGACATAGATTAAGAGTCACTTACTAGCTATTTGTCCTTATACATGTAACCGAATGACTCTCAATTTGTTTTCTCATCTGCAAAATGAGAATAATGATTCCTTTCTCATGGGATAGTGATAGTCGCTAAATGAGATCATGTATGGGAAAGCACATAGTACTCTGTCAGTCACATCATCTTAACCAGTGAATTTAATTTCCTCTCTGTAGAAGAAGTACAGATACTCAGTACAGCATTCTGCATTCAGAAAATTAGTGATACCTTCTCAATTCACTGGTAGCCTTACAAGCTTTTCATGTTGTCTCCATATTTCAGCTAAAGTCTAACCCACACACCTTATTTTAATGTTCCATGAAAACTAACAGAAAAGAGGATTGCTATGTACCATCCGTGGGCACCAAGAGGGGCTGGGGGAGGGGAGTTTTCCAATCTTTGTCCAATTTTTAGCATAAAGGAACCAGTTAGCTAGACTACAGTAGGGATTTGGTTTCTAATTTTTTAAACGCTGCTTGTCCTTTCTTTCAAAATCATGCTAGATCTCCAAGGCAGGTCTCCAATTCCAGAAAACATTGCAGCAAAAAGAGCCTCAATAACAGCCAATGCCCAGGTAGTGGTCAAGCACTTTATGTCTTTTGACCATAATCTTAATTCTCTCAACAACTCTAAGGAAGGAACTATTATTTTCTCCCACTATACTGATGGGAATGTTGAAGCACAACATGGCTAATCTGCCCCAGGTCACAGAGCTCACATGGTGGACCCAGGATTAACCAAATCCATGTGCTTGATCATTGGGTTAAACTGTGCTCCAGAGACCTACAGCACTGCCAGCCTTCCGGCAGAAAGAGGGGGCAGTCAGTGCTTGAGATTAGGAAGGAAACACTTGCCTTTATTCCTTTTTGCAACCCTGCCTTTAATGTAAGGCTATCTTTTAATTCCACTTCTGCCTGTTTCTCTAATCTCTGTGCTCTATTCTCCCTGAATCATTGATCCCTTAACTTTCATGTTTTTAGATATTTGACCTGGGTCTCCGTTTCCCAGCTTTTCTCTTCACTTCCGTCTCTCAACTCTTGCCTTTCCCAACTCACTGTTCCTCATTCACCTTCTAAATTTTTATCTGCTAATCCTGCTCTAATTTAATTGGTCTATTCACTCTCACCGAGTTAAACCTCTGGGTTCTGGACCTTCCTGACTTTGTCTCTGCAGTCGCTCTGCCTGAAATACCCTTTCTCCTCCCTTCACCACTCAAAGCCTAGATGCCCTTCAAGGACATCAATGGATCTTACTCCTGCATGAAGATTCCCTCTCCTGATCACTTCATCAAAGAGAGGGGGCGCCTCACTGTATTTCTATTGTCTGCATCCCTCGTGGTACACTTCTGCAAAGACTCGTTAAGTAGAGTCTATATTGTAAATAGCCCTATCTCACCTAACACAATGCAATAGAAGTCTGATAAGCTGTGGTCAAATATTAGCCACATGGATATGATGTTCTAATCAAGCATGCCAGTTATATCAGCTATATCTACTCTGTCTCCCTTGCATCAATAAAAAGCCCACTATAAAATTCACATTTATAAAACCCATGTCTGCGCATGATCATTCCAATTGCCATCAGAGGCAATACCACCACACTGTGCATGTAATTAGGGAAGAGAGCTATTCTCCACACAGAGACAGAGGAGAAGGAAATATCCAATATTAGGAGGAGGAGAAGGAATGGGAGGAGGAGGAGGAAAGGAAGGAGGAGGGATTCTGCAATAGTTAGGGGAAATGTTAGAGGGCTAAATTTGGGTCAATCTTAAAACAACCCCTACCCCAAGGCCTATTCAAAAGAGAAGAGAGGTTAAAAACAAATTCTGAAGACATGATGAAAATATATTTCAGTTAATTTAATATCATCTAAATTCCTGCTGCATGTTGTGAGAATTACAGAATCACACACATTTTTCATTTGTGTTTATTTACTTTCTGATTTGTAAATATACATTTGTACAACTCTAGCAAAATAAAAGCCAGAGTTTTGTTTGTCTTGTTTTGTTTATTTCTGCTAATCATATTTAGCTAAGAGGAGTTTTCATTTTTGGTGAAAAATAAATCAGGACAATTAAACAAGAAGTCCACTGCTGCTTTCCAAATTCACCAGACCATTGCTAAGTCACCAAAGTCAGGAAGCAATAATAATTCCTTTTCTTAATGAAATGTCTTTCCAGCTCCCCAGAAAACTTCAAAGCTCTCTGCTGATGCTTGGGGTCTGCAGCTGCCAGGAAAGAAATGTGGCTCCACTTACTTCAAAGGGTGTATCACTGCACTTAAGGGACTGCCTGGACCCACAGAAGACATTCCCCCAGCAACCCCAGTCAACACTGACTCCATCAGATCAGAGACCAGCACTCTGGTTCAGAGCAAGAGAATAGAAGAGGTGGCGGTAGAACTAAGCAGCTCACATCCCCCACATGCCCATGCAAGCATCATAAGGTCAGGAACCACAGACATAATGTTGTGGCTCAGCAAACCCCATCAGCTGTCAGAATGGAGAATGCTAACAAGCAGTTATGTAGTGCTTCACGAAAAGAAAAATATTCTTGGGCTAATCTTATCAAGGTTCCTACAAGAACACAGTTCTTGTATAAGCAAAAAAACAAAAACAAAACTATGAATTCTGCTACCTTCTAGCATGCATATCCTCTCATAGTCAACCTCGTCCCTTTGGATAAAACAAGCACATAATATGTGTGAAGCATTTCAGTTCCATTGTGAACTTTCACAGCTGTCCTGAGAGGGAGGTATTATTATCCACATTTCATAAGTGATGACAGCAATGTTCAAAAGATCTGTGTTTTTTAAAAAAATCAATGCTAGATATCTAAGGATGAAATGTTTCTAAAAGGTCTGCAACCATCATTTGTCCTGAGAGAAACAGCTTCACAGCTGCTGAACATGGTGAAGCCAGCAGGGCCCTCTCTACCTTGCAGACTCAAGACACCTTGACTTAGACTCAAGTGTCAACACTTGAGTCTTTTTTCAACTTCATGAATCCTCTGGCCATCCAGTTCTTTGGGTACAAATGAATGAATACAGGCAGAATATCACCCAGACTACATTTCTGGTTTTGACCTCAACTAAGAGTGGAAGAGGGAATGAGGTAAATGTGAGAATATAAACCAACCCTCAGCTGACAAGCCAGCTGAATTCAGTAACACTGATGCGGGACAGGTGAGCCCCAAAAGAAGGCTCTTGACTTCACCCAGGAAATAATTCAAGGGTGAGCTAGTGGTGTTAGACAACAACTTTTACTGAAACGTCAGTGTGCAGCCACAACAGAGGTACCACTCCTTGCTTAACAGGGGTACCCCATAGCCAGTGTACTCAGAGTAGCAGCTCAGAGGCAGTTCTGTAGTCATATTTATATCTACTTTTAATTATATGCAAATTGAGGGGTGTATTATGTAGAAATTTCTAGAAAAAAATGTAACTTCTGAGTTGTTGGGTCATTGCCATGAAAAGGGGAGGTAGCTTCAGGGTGTTGCCATGGCAATGGTAAACTGACAGGGCACACTGGTGGGCGTGTCCTATGGGAAGTTGCTTCCACAGTGTCCCTGTTTTAGCAAGTCCTCAGTTTGGTCCAGTGTCCAAGCTCCACCTCTGGAGTCAAGTCCCACATCCTACCTCAACATGAATGCACCCTGGCAAAACCAAACAGAAGCCAAACTTTCCACCATTTAACAGATGAGGAGACTGAGACACGGAAATCAGCTCTCTTGCCCAAGAACATACAGCTAGGCCCTGTGTCATAAGTCAGGGCTTGAACTCGGATCTCTGCTCCCATCGTGCATGCTCTTTGCATGACAACCCACTATATCAGCATTTGTTATGGCTCTCCTAGGTTTGGCCAGCCTGTGAGCACAGGCACTGAGCAAGACTCGACACTCTCCAATGTGGCCTCATAACTAAGCTTTAATTTTAGTATTAGCCCCTAAGTTTACTGAGTACTAGAGTTATTGATTTACGTATAAGCAGGAGCTATCTCTGCAGTGACATAGTCCTTTTGCTGGGAAAAGAATGAAATTCTCTGTCCTAGAGGATCTTAGATCTCAGATTCTTTAGTTTGATAGTCATCACCCTAGATGGGGGGCAGAGGGGCCTAAAGGTATCCTTTGTCTGTGCTACTTCATATCATTGATGGTGCTGAATATATTTTCTTGAAACTAACAATCCAAGCCTATAAGTTTTATTTCTGTCATTACTGCTCCTAAGATGACCCATGAAGAGTCCTGTCTGTCATCAGTATAAATTTTAGAAGAGGCGGAGCAAGATGGCCGAATAGGAACAGCTCCAGTCTCCAACTCCCGGCACGAGCGACACAGAAGACCGGTGACTTCTGCATTTTCAACGGAGGTACTGGGGTCATCTCACTGGGGAGTGCCGGCCAATCAGTGCTGGTCAGCTGCTGCAGCCCGACCAGCGAGAGCTGAAGCAGGGCGAGGCATTGCCTCACCTGGGAAGCACAAGGGGGAAGGGGATCCCTTTTCCTAGCCAGGTGAACTGAGACACACAACACCTGGAAAATCGGGTAATTCCCACCCCTAAACTGCACTTTAAGGAAACGGGCACACCAGGAGACAATACCCACACCTGGCCGGGAGGGTCCCACGGCCACGGAGCCTCCCTCATTGCTAGCACAGCAGTCTGCGATCTAACTACAAGGCAGTAGCGAGGCTGGGGGAGGGGCGCCCACCATTACTGAGGCTTAAGTAGGTAAACAAAGCCACTGGGAAGCTCGAACTGGGTGGAGCTCACAGCAGCTCAAGGAAACCTGCCTGTCTCTGTAGACTCCACCTCTGGGGACAGGGCACAGCTAAAAATAACAGGGGAAGCAGCAGAGGCCTGTGCAGACCCGAACGACTCTGTCTCAAAGCTTTGAAGAGAGCAGTGAATCTCCCAACACAGAGGTTGAGATCTGAGAAACTATCAAACAGGAAGAACACCTACACCAAAACCCCATCAGTACGTCACCATCATCAAAGACCAGAAGCAGATAAAACCACAAAGATGGGGAAGAAGCAGGGCAGAAAAGCTGGAAATTCAAAAAATAAGAGCACATCTCCCCCTGCAAAGGAGCGCAGCTCATCGCCAGCAACGGATCAAAGCTGGTCAGAGAATGACTTTGATGAGATGAGAGAAGAAGGCTTCAGTCCATCAAACTTCTCAGAGCTAAAGGAGGAATTACGTACCCAGCGCAAAGAAACTAAAAATCTTGAAAAAAGAGTGCAAGAATTGATAGCTAGAATAATTAATGCAAAGAAGGTCATAAATGAAATGACAGAGATGAAAACCATGACACGAGAAATACGTGACAAATCCACAAGCTTCAGTAACCAACTTGATCAACTGGAAGAAAGAGTATCAGCGATTGAGGATCAAATGAATGAAATGAAGCAAGAAGAGAAACCAAAAGAAAAAAGAAGAAAAAGAAATGAACAAAGCCTGCGAGAAGTATGGGATTATGTAAAAAGACCAAATCTACGTCTGATTGGGGTGCCTGAAAGTGAGGGGGAAAATGGAACCAAGTTGGAAAACACTCTGCAGGATATCATCCAGGAGAATTTCCCCAACCTAGTAGGGCAGGCCAACATTCAATTCAGGAAATACAGAGAACGCCACAAAGATACTCCTCGAGAAGAGCAACTCCAGATACATAATTGCCAGATCACCAAAGTTGAAATGAAGGAAAAAATCTTAAGGGCAGCCAGAGAGAAAGCTCGGGTTACCCACAAAGGGAAGCCCATCATACTGACAGCAGACCTCTCGGCAGAAACTGTACAAGCCAGAAGAGAGTGGGGGCCAATATTCAACATTCTTAAAGAAAAGAATTTTCAACCCAGAATTTCATATCCAGCCAAACTAAGTTTCATCAGTGAAGGAGAAATAAAATCCTTTACAGATAAGCAAATGCTTAGAGATTTTGTCACCACCAGGCCTGCCTTACAAGAGACCCTGAAGGAAGCCCTAAACATGGAAAGGAACAACCGGTACCAGCCATTGCAAAAACGTGCCAAAATGTAAAGACCATCGAGGCTAGGAAGAAAATGCATCAACTAACGAGCAAAATAACCAGTTAATATCATAATGGCAGGATCAAGTTCACACATAACAATATTAACCTTAAATGTTAATGGACTAAATGCTCCAATGAAAAGACACAGACTGGCAAACTGGATAAAGAGTCAAGACCCATCACTTTGCTGTATTCAGGAGACCCATCTCACATGCAGAGACATACATAGGCTCAAAATAAAGGGATGGAGGAAGATCTACCAAGCAAATGGAGAACAAAAAAAAGCAGGGGTTGCAATCCTAGTCTCTGATAAAATAGACTTTAAACCATCAAAGATCAAAAGAGACAAAGAAGGCCATTACATAATGGTAAAGGGATCAATTCAACAGGAAGAGCTAACTATCCCAAATATATATGCACCCAATACAGGAGCACCCAAATTCATAAAGCAAGTCCTTAGAGACTTACAAAGAGACTTAGACTCCCATACAATAATAATGGGAGACTTCAACACTCCACTGTCAACATTAGACAGATCAACGAGACAGAAAGTTAACAAGGATATCCAGGAATTGAACTCATCTCTGCACCAAGCGGACCTAATAGACATCTATAGAACTCTCCACCCCAAGTCAACAGAATATACATTCTTCTCAGCACCACATCACACTTATTCCAAAATTGACCACATAATTGGAAGTAAAGCACTCCTCAGCAAATGTAAAAGAACAGAAATTATAACAAACTGTCTCTCTGACCACAGTGCAATCAAACTAGAACTCAGGACTAAGAAATTCAATCGAAACCGCTCAACTACATGGAAACTGAACAATGTGCTCCTGAATGACTACTGGGTACATAACGACATGAAGGCAGAAATAAAGATGTTCTTTGAAACCAATGAGAACAAAGATACAACATACCAGAATCTCTGGGACACATTTAAAGCAGTGTGTAGAGGGAAATTTATAGCACTAAATGCCCACAAGAGAAAGCTGGAAAGATCTAAAATTGACACTCTAACATCACAATTAAAAGAACTGGAGAAGCAAGAGCAAACACATTCAAAAGCTAGCAGAAGGCAAGAAATAACTAAGATCAGAGCAGAACTGAAGGAGATAGAGACACAAAAAACCCTCCAAAGAATCAATGAATCCAGGAGTTGGTTTTTTGAAAAAATCAACAAAATTGACAGACCGCTAGCAAGACTAATAAAGAAGAAAAGAGAGAAGAATCAAACAGTCGCAATTAAAAATGATAAAGGAAATATCACCACCGACCCCACAGAAATACAAACTACCATCAGAGAATACTATAAACACCTCTACGCAAATCAACTAGAAAATCTAGAAGAAATACATAATTTCCTGGACACTTACACTCTTCCAAGACTAAACCAGGAAGAAGTTGAATCCCTGAATAGACCAATAGCAGGCTCTGAAATTGAGGCAATAATTAATAGCCTACCAACCAAAAAAAGTCCAGGACCAGATGGATTCACAGCTGAATTCTACCAGAGGTATGAAGAGGAGCTGGTACCATTCCTTCTGAAACTATTCCAATCAATTGAAAAAGAGGGAATCCTCCCTAACTCATTTTATGAGGCCAACATCATCCTGATACCAAAGCCTGGCAGAGACACAACAAAAAAAGAAAATTTTAGACCAATATCCCTGATGAACATCGATGCAAAAATCCTCAATAAAATACTGGCAAACCAGATTCAGCAGCACATCAAAAAGCTTATCCACCATGATCAAGTGGGCTTCATCCCTGGGATGCAAGGCTGGTTCAACATTCACAAATCAATAAACGTAATCCAGCATATAAACAGAACCAAAGACAAGAACCACATGATTATCTCAATAGATGCAGAAAAGGCTTTTGACAAAATTCAACAGCCCTTCATGCTAAAAACGCTCAATAAATTGGGTATTGATAGAACGTACCTCAAAATAATAAGAGCTATTTATGACAAACCCACAGCCAATATCATACTGAATGGGCAAAAACTGGAAAAATTCCCTTTGAAAACTGGCACAAGACAAGGATGCCCTCTCTCACCACTCCTATTCAACATAGTGTTGGAAGTTCTGGCTAGGGCAATCAGGCAAGAGAAAGAAATCAAGGGTATCCAGTTAGGAAAAGAAGAAGTCAAATTGTCCCTGTTTGCAGATGACATGATTGTATATTTAGAAAACCCCATTGTCTCAGGCCAAAATCTCCTTAAGCTGATAAGCAACTTCAGCAAAGTCTCAGGATACAAAATTAATGTGCAAAAATTACAAGCAGTCTTATACACCAGTAACAGACAAATAGAGAGCCAAATCATGAATGAACTTCCATTCACAATTGCTTCAGAGAGAATAAAATACCTAGGAATCCAACTTACAAGGGATGTAAAGGACCTCTTCAAGGAGAACTACAAACCACTGCTCAGTGAAAGAAAAGAAGACACTAACAAATGGAAGAACATACCATGCTAATGGATAGGAAGAATCAATATCGTGAAAATGGCCATACTGCCCAAAGTTATTTATAGATTCAATGCCATCCCCATCAAAGCTACCAATGAGTTTCTTCACAGAATTGGAAAAAATGGCTTTAAAGTTCATATGGAACCAAAAAAGAGCCCGCATTGCCAAGACAATCCTAAGTCAAAGAACAAAGCTGGAGGCATCATGCTACCTGACTTCAAACTATACTACAAGGCTACAGTAACCAAAACAGCATGGTACTGGTACCAAAACAGAGATATAGACCAATGGAACAGAACAGAGTCCTCAGAAATAATACCACACATCTACAGCCATCTGATCTTTGACAAACCTGAGAGAAACAAGAAATGGGGAAAGGATTCCCTATTTAATAAATGGCGCTGGGAAAATTGGCTAGCCATAAGTAGAAAGCTGAAACTGGATCCTTTCCTTACTCCTTATACGAAAATTAATTCAAGATGGATTAGAGACTTAAATGTTAGACCTAATACCATAAAAACCCTAGAAGAAAACCTAGGTAATACCATTCAGGACATAGGCACGGGCAAGGACTTCATGTCTAAAACACCAAAAGCAACGGCAGCAAAAGCCAAAATTGACAAATGGGATATGATTAAACTAAAGAGCTTCTGCACAGCAAAAGAAACTACCATCAGAGTGAACAGGCAACCTACAGAATGGGAGAAAATTTTTGCAATCTACTCATCTGACAAAGGGCTAATATCCAGAATCTACAGAGAACTCAAACAAATTTACAAGAAAAAAACAAACAACCCCATCAAAAAGTGGGCAAAGGATATGAACAGACATTTCTCAAAAGAAGACATTCATACAGCCAACAGACACATGAAAAAATGCTCATCATCACTGGCCATCAGAGAAATGCAAATCAAAACCACAATGAGATACCATCTCACACCAGTTAGAATGGCAACCATTAAAAAGTCAGGAAACAACAGGTGCTGGAGAGGATGTGGAGAAATAGGAACACTTTTACACTGTTGGTGGGATTGTAAACTAGTTCAACCATTATGGAAAACAGTATGGCAATTCCTCAAGGATCTAGAACTAGATGTACCATATGACCCAGCCATCCCACTACTGGGTATATACCCAAAGGATTATAAATCATGCTGCTATAAAGACACATGCACACGTATGTTTATTGCGGCACTATTCGCTATAGCAAAGACTTGGAATCAACCCAAATGTCCATCTGTGACAGACTGGATTAAGAAAATGTGGCACATGTACACCATGGAATATTATGCAGCCATAAAAAAGGATGAGTTTGCATCCTTTGTAGGGACATGGATGCAGCTGGAAACCATCATTCTTAGCAAACTATCACAAGAACAGAAAACCAAACACCGCATGTTCTCACTCATAGGTGGGAACTGAACAATGAGATCACTTGGACTCGGGAAGGGGAACATCACACATCGGGGCCTATCATGGGTAGGGGGGAGGGGGGAGGGATTGCATTGGGAGTTATACCTGATATAAATGATGAATTGATGGGTGCTGACGAGTTGATGGGTGCAGCACACCAACATGGCACAAGTATACATATGTAACAAACCTGCACGTTATGCACATGTATCCTAGAACTTAAAGTATAATAATAAAATAAAATAAAATAAAAATTTTAGAAGAATAGAGAGCCACAGGGGAATTGTGATCAGTGTGGTCTTTCTGTCAAACTGTGCATAGCTTTATTTCTTTAGATTAAATGGTTATCCATTGTTCAAAGGATGGAGAACTTTCTTCGGTATCAGGCTTTTCAAAAAAAAATATATTGGAATGAAACTAGCTTCTTAGGATGGGTACATAAGTCTCAAAGAGAGTAAAGGTGATTTCCAGTGGGCGGAGAAAGGAGGAAGAAACAGGGAAGATATAAGCCAAGATGTAGAGATGGGAATGCACAAAGTGCATGACTTAAAAATATGCATGAGTAGCCTGTGCCTGCTGGGAGACGGGAATGGCGGCAGCCATCATGAACTTGATCAGTTACTGTATCTGTTGAGAAAACATCTTTTTTCCTTTGGCAATAAATGACAAAAAGCTGGCCCAGGCCCCTCAGTACTTTAAAAGATCAGTAATTTGGGAATGGAGTGAATGTCACACACCAATTCTCACTTAAATTTCCCTACACAATGAGCACTAATGCTTATGTTATATGAAAACTCCTTGACGCACAAAGCAGCCTCTTTCTGATTAGTTTTGGATAGTTTCCATGTTACATCCAACTTCCACGTGAGGGTCTCAGTGACCATGACTGCGGAGCCAAAGCACACAAGGCAAGAGGCTTCTGTGCCTTCATCTTCACTCACAATCGTGATGGCTCACTGGAGAAATTAACAGTTTTCAAGACAGGAGCAAAGTCAAAAATTATTAGAAATGGGCAAGTTCGGAAATCAAGTCAGGAGGCCTGGTTCTAGTCCTGGCTGGGCTACTCTACCTTTGGGACTTTGGGAGAGATGAGGGAGGGCAACCAACGTTATGTGAACTCCTAGTCCATATCAGGCATGCACTATGTGCTTTATATACATTACCTTATTTGACCCTTCCCACAAGCATGTAAATGCTAGCTATCCACATCTCATGGGTTAGAAAACTGACACTCCACAAAATCACAGAAAATCAAATAGTAAGTTGTGGAGCTAGAATTTACACCTAAGTTTTTTAACTTTCAAACCACTTTTCTTTTTATTACGTCAAATTGAACTGCTTTTCTGTTTTAAGACTCCTTTGTCTTTCAACCCCGCTAGCTCAAAAATTCTACAATGATTCTGATTCTGAATAGAGTTATGACAGTTGAATTCTAATTGGAAAAATAATTACTCATCTGCCCTATGAATTCTTACCAAAGATCAAAATAAATGAAAGCATAGTCAATTTATTAAGTACTGTAATACAGTTCTAATAAAAAGTTATACTTTCTTCCTAATGCCTTTGACATTTCAAGAAATATGAGGTACAAGCTGTTCCATGAATATGAAAATATCTGAATTATTCTGTAACAATTAATACAACATCAACCTACAAATCGGTAAGTTTTTTTGAAAGTCTACAAAAAATACATTCAAAGGGCTGTATGATCAGTTTTTCTATTAACATTATTCAATTTCTGTATGTATGTGTTTATGTGTATGTATATATTATGTATGTATGTAAAATATAAGATTATAGATAAATAGATTAGATAGATAGATAGATAGATAGATAGATAGATAGATAGATAGATAATTGATAGATAGATTGATCTCCATCTCTCTGGCCAAATCTGGTGATCAGTCTCTACCACCATCTTGCTTTTCCTCTCAGCAGCATTTCACAGTATTGATAACTTCTTCACTCATGATATACCATCTCCACTTGTGTGCTAGGTCTCTGCTCTTTGAACACTGACATTCAATAACTGAATCTTCTGCAATGCCCTATTGCCCTTGGGAATATGGCCCTTATCTTTGGTATCTGACTAAAACTTGCCTAAAATTCATTTGATTTATAGTTCTTATCTACTAAAGTTTTATGCCTTCAATACTAGCTATGCACTTCACTAATTAAGGCTAGAATCACTTATCTATTTTCTATAAGCTGCATCTCTGACTTTTTATCTACACACTCTATTTTCTGAACAGTCTATATAAATCCATGTACCCACAGTGAAAAGACTATTTTAGTTACACTCCTCTGAGGAGAAGTTTAATCTGATTATGCTCTTAGAAAGAGGCTTCTCATCTCTGCCTTCTCCCAGCCCCTATCTCAGCCCTGGACACGCCCAAATTACAAGACAGACACTTTCTGCATGTGCCTTGGATCGGTCCATGCCTCTCGCTGTGTAAGTAACATAATCACAGATGAAAGAGGATGAGCAAAGCCAATATGATTTCTCCCCTTGTCTGAGGCTGAAGCAAAAGGCTCCAGAGACTATCACAGCACGGATAACAGAGTGTGTCTATGTTTCACTGGTGCTACTATACAGAAATAGAATGATCTCTTCTATAGTCAAGTTGGCTCCAGTCTGGAAATAGCCAATGAGCAATGCTCATAGACTTTTATTAAAATTGTTAAAGACTACTCTGGGTTACCTTAAAAATAAACAAACCTTGAAAACAGGTATATTAGAAATCATTTTTAAAAGATGCCTAGAAACTTTTTTAATGCATTCTAAAATACAGTACAAAATTGAAAGAACAATACAGTGTTACCAGTCTAGAGTGAGACTCTATCACGGGAAGATTTTCAAAAATGGCTGACAGTAACATTATTTTCTTGTACTTTACATAATTGCACAAAGTGATTCAGAATCGACCTCACGCGTGAAAACAGGCAACGTGTGACATTAAGATGTCATGGCGAAGGAAAATGCATTACGCAAATCACTGCAAAAGCTAAGAGATCAGACTACTTTTCAGAGTCCATGGAATTTGTAATCATTCACTTCTTTTGAAGAATGCGACCCAGACTTTTGGGAAGGCTCCTATACATGGACTCCGATTTTTCTATTTACTTACGCTTGACTAAGGAGGAAAAAAGGAGCTTCCATAATCTTTGCAGTCCTCACAGTCGAATCTTTTTAAATCATGTTCTGTTTCCATTCTCATCTGTTCTAAATGTAAATCTGCAGTCGTCCTCAGACAGGCAACTCCGGAAGGGTGCAGAGATTTCCCCTTGTTGACCTAGAATTCATTTGGAGCAGCACAATTCTCAAGTCCCTTTATTGAGTGAATGTTGGCTACAAGTCGAATTTTAATTTATATAGAGTCAAGATAGGAACTTGGATCATTAGAGAAAGGATAAGCATCAGTGAAAAGAGTGTTTTCCTATATCAAATATACAATTAACATTAAAATAAAGAAACCCATTATTTTCTAAATGAACATACAGTCTTATTCTAAAGTAGTCAGTTTCCTAAGCAATACAATGTATGAAAATTTTTCTGACAACTGCTACATTTTTATCCAGAGGAATTACACACATGAACTTTGAGCTTTCCATAGAAAAAAAAGAAAAATGATGGTTCCAGGCAATCCTTAGCACATCCCTACTATGTATAAGGCATTTATCTCAAGCTCTAAAAGCAGAATGGCCTTTCCTGCATAAGTAAGGAAAGAACATACAGCAGCTTTGTGACTCACAAAGTAATCCACTCACTGTCTAAAATGTACAATTTCTATTGCAAGGCAATGCACACTAAGTGAGGCACATAAACTTTGACTCACCCAAACAACACACTTGTCACTTCTCCAGGCAGGTAGCTTTCACTGACCTCACCTCCACTCTCTGCAGTCACGTGACCCATGGGTGTGACAATGATGCCACTCTTCAGCTCATGCCTGCAGTCTGCCCTGCTCCTGACAGCACCCCAGCTGCTGCTGTCCCCTACCCTAGGAGGAAAAGGGAGGGCAGGATTTTCTACACAGTACCTGAAAGGCTTCTGTGGAAACATCTGCTCATCTGGATGCTGCCAACGTGAGAACCTCATCTCCCTCCAGCTCACCTAGACTCCTCTGCCCCACCCCGTTCGCCAGCAGAATCAATAGAAGTCCACACCTGCTAAAGCCCTCCTCATTTGTATGTCTGCTGCCTCAAAAGGCTTGTGCTCTCTTTGCTTACATTTTACCTGGCTAGAAGGAGAGAGACTGAAGGCAGTGCAAGAACTTTTTAAAAAGGAGATAGGCCTTTAGGGTCCTCTTAGAATCTTGATAAGCATGAACTGTTCTGAAACGCTCTAATCCAGTGCTTAAAATGTTTTCCCCCTTCCTAAACCAAAACATATTATCGGTTGAGCCTACAGAAAATTGCCAATATTCAACCATTTCTGACATACAAAAATGTCAATTTCATGTGGTTCAGCCTAATCACAGACTTGAGCCTTTGGCTCTATTAGTTCTAAAGTTCAGTTTTTCAAAGACTCAGTAGACTATTGTGACCTGAAACTTCCCTTTGTAACTTTGTTATTCTGGGAATGGAGTTCTATGTCCCTAACAAGTGACCACAAACAAATTTTGGAACATAACCCATTCATAAGTTGAGGTCTGCCTACAAAGAATGTTCTTTCCTGTGCAAGGCAGGTTGATGAATTGCATTTATTAGAATTACAGGATAAAGAAACCACAAAAGGCTAACTTTGGGTCTCCAGATAGCCTTCTCAGCCTTCTGGCTCCAAAACATAATCATAATTTAAGCTGGTCTGGTGGTGAGCCAGGCTGGCCCAGGAAAAATTAGTGCAATCAGACTCATGAGTCTAGGTGAAGGCCACAGTTCTCAACATGGAAACACACAAAGAAAGCTGACTAATAAAGAGTGAACTTCAGAAATGAAGGAGAGATAAAGAAAACAAACAAACAACAAAAAAGAGTAGACAAATGTGGGGATGTGATTCTAAACAGTGTTCTCAACCATGCCTGCCTATAGAAATAACTTATGGAGGTTTAAAGATACAGGCGCCTGTGCCTCCCCAGGCATTCTAATTTCAGTGGGCAGAAGTGTATCTGGGCACCCAGGTTTTACAAAGTGCCCTAGGCGATTCTAATAAGCATTCATTTTTGAGAACTATGGTTCTAAAGATTAGTCCAAAACCAGGAAATAGATCCATGGAGTAAAAGATAGGAAAGACGAATAGGATTTATAGGTCTAAAATGAGGCCTTGATCCAGGTAGTCACCCTAACAGGTGAGGTCAGTGTCATAATTCCCTGTGGTAGTTTCCTGGAGGCATAGAGGCTTCCCATCATTCATATTCAGCCAGGCTAGTTAAAATCAAAGAGTCAGAAAGCTGTGTGGCATTAGGAGAACACAGGAAATGGTCATAGGGTGCCAGTCAAGGATTCAGTTAGGACCCTAAGGAGAGGGGAAAATGAGGGGTAAAAAACAGGCACAAATTCCACCACTAAGAGAATTCTGAAGATAGGGCATGAACCAAAAAAACCATGGATCTGTACTTAGATGGACACGAGGTATCACTGTCAAGCTGAAAGATGAGATTCATTCAATGCTGAGTCCGCAGATCCTTCTTTTCCTTCTTCTTAGAGCCAGGATTGTTTCTACAGCCCAGAGGAGGCTGCATTATCCCAGCTGTAGGGGTAAAGAATTTAGCGGCAAAACCCCAGCAAGCCTTTGTAGTTTTTCCCTTAGAATAAGCAACTTACTTCCTTCTGTTTGCCATGTCCCAAAAAGAGGGACTTTTTCTTTAAATTCTGCTCAAGACCTAATTTTTCAGGAAACTTTCCACTATAATGGCACAATGTATGGCCCACTCTCTCCCTCAATGTACAGTCATGTACAGTTGTGCATTTTGTACACCACACAAGGGCACATGACTGACAGTTAGGGACTGAAGTCATGTGGCCTGGTGCAGAGCTGCTTCTGCCCAGAGGACCCCCTTTTTCTATTTTGCACAAAGACTCAGTGGGGCCTAGGAGTAGCTCTGACAGTAATGAATGATTTGCATCTATTCAAATATTTGTTGACTGAATGATTAATCTATTGACTCTAACCCTACCAAAATCGATGGACAAATGCTGTTTTAAATATTTAACAGGGCATTCTGCATTTACCCTGCACACTGACCTTTTCTCCCTAAAAAGTGTTCATTTAAAAAAAGAAACTCCATCAAGCGTAGCAAGAAAAGACTGTACTCTTACCCAGCCAACTTCATCCACTGATGACAGCACAGAAAAACATAACAGCCCCTTGTTTTGCTGTCTTTGTGTCCCATGTTCTGAGCAAAATTGCACTGGAATTATGAACAGTTAGCAAATGGTATATAAATGACCAAAAGGCAAATGACAGCTCTATGAAAGAGCCAGGCTGCTTGGGTTCTGGAACAAGAGTTAAGGAATCAAGTTCCATTCCTGGCACTATCCCCAGTTTGCTGTTAACCTTTTTTGCTGTCACCTCCTTTGCATCCACCGGGCTTTGTGACATGCACTGCAGTGCCAATGAGACACCACTTGATAAGATCTGAAAACCTCGGGCAGAGGCCACAAAGCCAAGTCAATGCAGGGAGAGTTCCTCAGCTGTGTCTCTCCCTGGGGCCCAGCTCTCTAAGGAATCTCTCTCGCTGGGGCTGTTGAGCTGCTTGTTGAGGTGTCAGCCTTTAACTCCATGGGAATCATGAAAGAAAAAACGGATTGTAGAAAATATCTCATTTCTCAATGAGACAGGGATTCTTGACAGAGCTTGACCCAGCAGTGTGGAAAAATTCAAGAGAAATGCAGCAGTGTCTTTAAAGAACAGACACATCCTGTACATCTGAACTGGGCTTTCAGTACTGTCTTTCCTCCAGGCTCACTCAATATTAAACCCTTTCATACCATGTGGCTCCTCCTAAGATTCCATCAAAACTGTTTAGGCTCACATGAAGACAACTCAAACCATTCTATTTGGACCTCATGTTCTGCCCTCTGTCTTTTCTCACCAGTAAAAGCATTCACTGTATTTTGGAAATCATATCTATTCTAAAGGTAGGAACTTGGTCTCTTCATAGCTGATGGGGTTCTCTGGATATATCTCCAAGACTGACTTGGTTGGTTTCCAGAAATTACCTCCTTTCTCTAACACTTCCCAAAGAAGGAAGAATCAGTGAACTCACCAAGCAAATTTGTTCAGCTCTGGGTCTGGTCTGTCGTCTATTTCCTTCTCCACCCACTTCACTGGAATGCTTTCCAAGTGTGAGGAGTGTTTGGAACAAACCAGAAGAAAGTTCCTATTTAATAGAAGGTGGAGTGTTGCTTATTACACCTGGGCCCCATCACTGTCTGGGGTGCATCTAATTCCTCAGGAGTCTTGTTCTGACAAAATCCTCCAGGCCTGGTGCTCCCTTCTTCTCAGAATTTACAATGGAAGATTGGGTGGAAGAGGGACTGGCTTTGGTTTTGTTTGTTTTGCGGATAACCAAATCTCTCTCTTTGCTTTAAAACTGGCTTCACCTTGCTCACCAAAGACAGGCCATCAGGCTGAGCACCTGCAATGATGCTGCCCTGGCTCCCCCTCAGTTTTCACCCTGAATACTGCACCCCAGATTTAAGGCTCACAAGTTGGACCAAGTGACCTCCACAATCCTGCTATAATTCTTTGAGCCTTTTCCATCAACTAAAACAATTTTCAAGTATAACTCCCTTTTGCTTTTCTCCTTCCCATCATTTATATTCAGCCAGGCTACTTAAAATAAAAAGGAGCAAAAAGTAACAAAAGTATGTGTGTGTGGCTATTATTAATAGGAAGCTACAATTTGAAAACCTCAATCTTCTCATTTGCAGGTAAGATGAGCAACGTCTTTACATGTATCTTTGTCTTTTCAGCTTCATTTCTTTCTCTTCCAGAAAAAGTATCCCCCAAGCAGACAAACAAAAAAGTATAATATGTTTAAATTACAAGTAGAGAGGCTGAGGTGGGCAGATCACTTGAGGTCAGGAGTTCGAGACCAGCCTGGTGAACATGGTGAAACCCCATCTCTACTAAAAATACAAAAACTAGCCAGGCATGGTGGCAGGCACCTGTAATCCCAGCTGCTTGGGAGGCTGAGGCAGGAGAATTGCTTGAACCCAGGAGGCAGAAGTTGCAGTAAGCCAAGATCGCATCACTGCACTCCAGCCTGAGTGACAGAGCAGGACTCCATCTCAAAAAAAAAAAAAAAGAAAGAAAGAAAAAGTATAAGTAGACATGCTTTAATTTAACTATCCCTACAAACTTAAATGATAGTAATGCAGGGGCCAATCTTTGGAGATAGGTAAAACAACCCTGGGAAATATTTGGCAATTATCTGGAGACATTTTTGGTTGTCACGACTGAGGTGGGGAGGAGAGAAGTACCACTGGAATCTAGTGGGTGGGTGAAAGCCAAGGATGCTGGTCAACATCCTTCAATGCACAGCCCCCTACCACAAAGAAAAATGTCAATCATGCCAATGCTGAGAAACCCTGGTCTAGAGATACCAACGGTCCTGGATGTACAAAACCATTATTTTTCCATATAACAGAGAAAGTAATTTATTCTCATTAATAAATAGTAGACTCACTAAGCCAGGTAGTCACATAAATAGCACAATAAAGGTACTATGTAAATTTGAGAGCCAAGACTAAAGAGGCAGGACTTGCAGCTTCTCCAGAGGTTTTTTTTGTTTTTTGTTTTTTGTTTTTACCAGTTAGGCACTAAAGAAAGTTGCTGCCATCTAGGGGATAGAAAGAGAATCCCAAAAGCACCCCGTTCCTAGCTCCAAGGGCACAAGGTCCAAGCCCTGCAGGCACACTACGCACTCATTTCCCACGTTCCCACACTGAAAAGAAAAAAATATATATATAGTTTGGGTTTTGTGACAAGCAATTGTTTAAAATTAAAAATACATATATGTGACTCAGAGTCTACAGTGCCTTCAGTTAATTTGTTTTCTCCATTTCATATGTGTGGTATGAAACTGAAAGTCCAGGTTTCTGATAAAGAAAGCAGATGTTTGCTGACTGCTTTTATTCTCATATTTAGTTAGGGTAGAAAGAGGAAGGTCAATCAGTGGCACTATCATAGGTCAATCATAGGACCTCTCTTTCCACACACCCTTTTCTTTGGGTGATATCAGGTCAATCAGAGGTCCTATCAGAGAGTCAATGGATGGATGGATGGATGGATGGATGGATGGATGGATGGATGGATGGATGGATGGAAATAGGTAAGGCATGAAATTTCCATTAGCATTCCAGCATTTCCATGAATTTCCTATAGCCCAATTCTCCTAAACAAAGAATCTCATGCAATATTGCACGATAAAGCACTATCTTGAACAAATGCAAGGTATTATTTAAGATAGACACTGTTAGTAACATTTACATTATATTAAATATTAATGTTTTGGGGATACAAAAAAATTGTCTATTTACCTATTATTATTGTCAGAATTGAGTGAGATACTGCAAGAGAAAGCTCTTAAAATTTCATAAGCAGCACTCTGCATATATAACATGTCACTGTTATTGTCAAATACAGTAAAATAAATTGTCACAAAGTTATTTTCCTGAAGGTGATGTCATGTCTCCATATACATGGATGCTTATTACTTCAAGGATCACATATTCTGAGCACCCACCCAATAAAAGAAAACATGATTTGATAAGTAGAGAGGATAATTTAAAATTGGCACTATCTTCCACCCAATTTCAGAATATTGTATCTAGTCCAATTCATTAAATTATTTTATCTTATAGAAGGAAATGACCTAGAAAAGATATGTACCATAAGCTCCTTTTTATCAATTTATTTCTTGCTTATGTTTTATATAATTTAGAGGAAATGTTCGTGATATGGATGTGTGAGAAAGCAAGATACAAAATTTAATATACATAGAAGTCTCAACTATGTAAAAACAAATATGTAAAGATAAGAGTAGTGATTATCTCTGGGTGGTAAGATTACCAAAAGATTTGTTCTGCTTTAAAAAGGGCCTAATGGTTTTTTTTTTTTTTCTTTTGGTTTTAGTTTTTGTTTTTGAGAAGGAGTCTGGCTTTGCCACCTAGGCTGGAGTGCAGTGGCACAATCTCGGCTCACTGCAAGCTCCGCCTCCCTGGTTCACCTCATTCTCCTGCCTCAGCCTCCCAAGTACCTAGGACTATAGGCGCCCGCCACCATGCCCGGCTAATTTTTATTTTATTTTATTTTTAGTAAAGACAGGGTTTCACCGTGTTAGCCAGGATGGTCTGGATCTTCTGACCTCGTGATTCGCCCACCTTGGCCTCCCAAAGTGCTGAGATTACAGGCCTGAGCCACCGCACCTGGCCAATAAAAGTCAATTTTCTTCATCCAATATTAATGAATATTCATTCCTAGGAATAAATATTTTTTCAATGCATTCAAGCCATCAGGTATTCTGTAAGCCTTAATCCTTCCCTTTGTAACATTTTTCCGGAGGCTCTGTGCCCCACTTCTCCTGGGATTTGCTGCTCTCCAAGCTTGTTTCACAGCTATGCCATCTGCATCTCCCTCCCCGTCACCCTGGAGATCTCTTCGGCATACCTTCTGAGTTGAGGTTTTTATTATCATGGTCTCATATTTTCTTCTTTCTTGATATATCCTCTGGTTTTCTTGGAGCACATGGGCTGACATTAACTAAGAAGAGGTTGGTGGGAGATAAAATGTTGAGTCTTTATGTGTCTGAAACAGCTTTTATTATTCCCTCATATTAATTGTGATATTGGCTGGGTACAACTCTAGTCTGGATATCATTTTCCCTCTGAATTTCCCATTTTGTTATTGGCAAGACTAACGACACTTCGGTTCTCATTTTTATGGTTGTGATTATTGGGAGTTTTTTTCCAGTTAAAGCTCTTAGGACCTTCTCTCTCTGCCAGCATTCTAAACTCTCACAATGATATAGGATGTGATGTGCATCCTTCACCTATTTGTGAGTTAACCAGCTCAAGCTATTGGTTTGCCTCTCAGTTCTGGGCAATTTTCTTAATTCATTTATTTCGTAATATCCTTCCCTCTGCTTTTTTTCCTTCCTGTAACTTCTATTAGTTGGATATTGTACCTGTTGGATTAATCCCTCCATTTTTAAAAAATCCTTGTTTTTTTGTTGTTGTTGTTTTTTTTTTTTGTTTGTTTGTTTTTTTTGTTTTTTTGTTTGTTTGGTTTTTTTTGGTCTATCATTTTGGTATACTCTCTGGGATATTTCCTCAACTTTATCTTACGACAATTGTATTAAAATTTTCATTTGTGCAACCTTCTTTTTAAGCTCTAAGAGCTCTTCTTTATTCTCTGAATATTTCTTTTTTATAATATTCTCTTCTTGTTTTATATATGCAGTATCATCTTTTATACTCAGATGATATTATAGTTTTACCTTTGTTCTTTGTTTCTATTCCTTACATTGTCCCTAGCTCCTTTCTGTTCCTTTTGTTCCCATTGTTTCTGTTGATTCTGTCTTTCAAATTAGCAGCTTTTGTCAAATAGCTGGTATCCTTGGCCATCCCTCATCCTTTAAAAGCAAGGCAATAAAAAGTTGACTGGAAGCTCTGTGCTCTTAAGGAGACAGGCTGCTCTGTAGGATGATTTGGCTAGGCTTTTGATTGAGGGATCCCTAAAGTTGATATCTGTATACCTTTCCAATTAGGCTCATCCACCCTCTTGCCTAAGTGATAAAAGCCTGGCTGCCGGCATGTTCCTAGAGGCAGGTTGGGAAAGGAGGCTGCAGACCTCTCTATGCACTATGTAGACTTTTACTTAATTCCTCAGTGGAGTCTATTTTACAACAGATGTGGTTTTATAATACAAATTAGCTCCTACGCAGCTGGTAAATAGAAAAATTATGTCAGTATAATGCAGAATTAATTTATATGCAGTACTTCCTCAGCTCAAGAAAACAAGATGTGGAGCAGAAGTATAACCTTCAGTAGAAAAGGAAAAAGGTTTTAATGGTTGCTGCTCTGGCAACAGAAACCATTTGCCTGTGGTTTGAAAATTAAAAACAAGTACTTAAACCTGGGCTTCACCCCTGAAGAGGCTACACCCCGGACCTGTGGGACTCTTGACTCCTGGCAGGTGGTATTGTCTCTGTGGCACCTTCAGGGCAGCCACACTGACTGAGAAGGCCACTTCTACTGCATTGTCGGAGTTCCTGCCAGCTCTGCTCTTGCGTATGTGTTTCCAACATCGGCAGTCAATTATTCCTCTGACTTCATAACCATTGTAATAGATCCCAGCCACAAGCAGCCTGCCTCAATAGTACAAGTTAATTTCCTGAGTATCAATTATTGTCTTTTACTAGTGCTTTGAGTAAGTTTTGAATTTTCTGCCTCAATCTTTTTTTGCATATGGCCTTACTTTTAGTGTGCAAGTTTGAAAACTGAATTTTTCAGGAATCTCAACCTTATTGTGCCTTATGTTATTTCCAAAACTGGCCACAACTCTTTCTTTCCCTGTAGCCACACTCCTTTGCAATGTGACTTTGCAGCCCTGTCCACCAAGAGGTAGATCCTATCTCTCCCCAGCTCTTGAATCTGAGCTACACTTGTGACTTGCTTTGCCCAGCTGAATGCATAGAAGAGACACTATGTCAGCCTAGGTCTCAAAAGTCTTTGCATGCCTTGACTAGACCTCTTGGAACCCTGCCCAGCCACAGTGTAAGAGCCTGGGCTTTGCTCCACAGGAGGAGAGCAGACCACATTCACCAGAAGTGAGTCAGCCCAGCTTTCCCAGCTAAAGCTCCAGAGATATGGGGCAGGGTTGGAGAAGAGTTCTCTGATGAATTTGCTTTTTATCCGTATCTTCAGCCTATTTCCCTGTTTCTGACCCTAATTTGTCCCCACTTTTAGAAGTTCCTGGGTTTCCATTACGGAGTCTTTCTGGGACTCTAGTGAGAACATTTTTGCTTCTGGGCCTCCCCGACTCCTGCAGAGGCTCTGTTTCCTCAGGGCAGCTGAGTTACCACTGGTTCACCTCTGTCTTGCTTTCAAAATGTTATTGCTGTTATTGTTATTGTCCTCTCCTGCTCTCTTTATCATTGTTTTTAATGTCTTTTTATTTCCTTACTGCAAAGTTTAGTGGTGTTTGGAGAGAACATGTAGATAAACACAAGTGTTTAATCTGCCAAACTTAACAAGAAGTCTCCTCACTTCATTTTACAGATGAGGAAACAGAAGTCTATTGAAGCTAAGTGGCTTGCCCAAAGCCACCTGAGTGATCAGTAAAAAATCTGAAACCACCTAGAGCCCTGGAACCACTCCAGTGTTCTTTTCTGTATTCTGTGCTACCTTTGCGATTATGTCAGAAGGCCCATCTGATGGAACTAAATCCTCCCCTCATCGAATGTCTGTAGATTTCTTCTGTGCAATAAGATTCTGCAGTGCCATTGTCTGTCCTAGCCTTGACAAATACTGTAAGAAGCCAATTCAATCAGCAGTCTAAAATATACAATAAAAGTGTATTACTTTTCCCTGCTGATGTTTAAACCATCATCCACATAGAATTGCAAATTTTTGTATGCTCGCAGATTATGTGTAAACTCTCAGGCACAAATTAGAAACTATTCAATCAGTGTTTAAAATTCTAACTACATAAACAAATGCCTGTGCTCTAAACTGAAACAAACTGCAAGGTATACAAAGTAGCCTTGCTGGACAAGGCAATGACTTTCAAGCCAGTAAGAAATGGCCAGAACAGGTGCTTCAGAATATGCTAATCACCTTTTCTGACATTTAATGGCCCATAGATATCTAGTTACAGGTATCTAGTTTCTGCCAATAAGCATCACTGATTATGCAGAAGAGCCTGGTTCGGATGTCAGGGTCACTTATGCAAAGCCTTCATGGGCTGCCATATTGTCTCCCAGCCCATTCCAGGGATGTGCTCAGCTCCTCTACACAACTCCAGTGGGCATCAAGTCAATGTAGAGCATCATAGGAGCACACAGAACAACCCATACCTCCAAACCCTAGGAGTAAAAAAGAACTACATCTAGATAGGTAAGAGACATCTCCTGTCTTGTTTCTTCACATCTACACACTGCCTAAATCAATGAATCCCAAAAAACAATTTAGCTTCCATAGAGAATGTTGCCACAGCTGATACAATACAATGAGCTTCCGCCTGGCTTACAGAACTCAAACCACTCAAGTCAAAACCTTGGTATTTGCTTCAGGGTCTTTCACCAATTGTCCACCTCCCTTTAGCCATCCCAAGCTTCCTTTTCTTGTACTAACCACAGATTCCTACCCAATACATAGGGTTTGCTCAGTACCCATTAGGATATCTGCCAGGAATGTTATGCACACCATTCTTGACCCTCCTTCACAGTGAAGAGGCTCCACTCACCAAAGCTGAGCAGGCATCCTGGAGAGCCACAGAAAAGGCAATGAGTGTTGCTAATATTTTGTTCAACTTTTGCTCTTACCATGCATGCTGTTAAACACTTTAGAGGCATCATCTCATGTCAATTCCAAGACAACTTTATGAAGTAGACACAATTATTATCTTCCATTTATGGAGGAAGAAACAGACTTGAGAAACTTTGAAACACCCCACTTTACAAACCTAGCAAGTGTGGGAACAAACCTAGCTTTGCCAGATTCTCGAGTTGTATTCTTAATCACTATGTTTCCATAGTTACTGCAGGACCAGCACAAGGCAGACAAGTTTAGTTGTTGTGTGGCAGCAAATTTGGAGCCCAGGAGATTTTAATATTCATGACTTAAGAGCTTTCTGACCGTGGTCTCTAGAAAGGTTTGGGGCTGGAACAGTTATTCACCAAAGTACTCCGGAAATTACCTAACTATGAAGGGACTAGTGCCTGAACTAAAGCAAAGCAAATAGGGGCAGAAAGCAGCAAAGGTTATAAGAAATATCCTAAAGAATATTCAGTATAATTTGACATCATACTATACTTTGCTTTTCAAAAGTGAATTAAATGAGGCCGCGCACAGTGGCTCGTGCCTATAATCCCTGCAGTTTGGGAGGCTGAGGTGGGTAGATTACTTGAGGCCAGGAGTTTGGGACCAGGCTGGCCAAACTGGCGAAATCCCGTCTCTACTAAAACTACAAAAAATTAACCAGGCATGGTGGAGCACACCTGTAATCCCAGCTACTCGGGACACTGAGGCACAAGAATTACTTGAGCCTGGGAGGCAGAGGTTGCAGTGAGCTGAGATTGTGCCACTGCACTCCAACCTGAGCACAGAGTGAGACTCTGTCTCAATCAATCAATCAATCAATCAATAAGTGAATTAAATGGTTGAGTCAAATGTAATTCTCAAATTAGAAAATAAAGTGATTTTCAAAATCTTGAGAACATTTATATAAACAGAGCACTTGGAAGAAACTAATAAATTTGGTTTAGCTATTTTAAGCTGGAAATTAAATCTGTAACATGTTGAAATGTTAACATAACCCAAACAATCAATTATCAGTTTAAAAATAAATATCAGAAGTACAATAGTCAATGAGTAAACAACTAGAGTTGGAAATCCCTGTTCTAGACACTGTTAGAAATAAAATGTGAAGATGATACAGAGAGTATACTTAAGGAGACAACCACATACATAAACAATAAAAAAACAAAAAGAGAAAAGAGCTACAATAGCGATATAAGTATGGGACTTTAGAGATGCATAAATCTCTGAAGTCATAAATCTTTAATCATAAATCTTCATCCCTCCTGGGGAAACTGTTGAGCATCTAAGATGGGCTTTCAAAGATGGATCAAATGTCAAAGGATAGAGAAGCTGGGAAGGACATTTCCAGTGGAGCAAGCAGTGTCAGCAATTCTGAGTGACAGGCTGTCTAGGAATAGCAATTAGTTCCAAAGACTGGAACATAGGTTCACAAGTGGGGGAGGAGAAACGATACTAAAATATCAGGCTGGGGAAGTAGGTCGGAGCCAGATAATAGAGGGCCTTAAAGTCCTAACCAAGAAGTTTAGACTTTGTTCAATAGCTAATGGAAAGTCATCAAAAGCTTTCAAACAAGGAGGGACAAGTTCTTATGTGACTCATACTCTAACCTTTTATTTCCATAAATGAATATATGAATTTCGTAAAATAAATGAAACTGCCTCATATCTCTCCCCATTCACTCTGTTTTTTATGGCAATCTTGCCCTTGGGTAAATATTCCTAAATTATTTTGCATTTTTTTATGTTCTATACAATATTTCCAATTAGCCTTTTATCTCACCTGAAACCCTTTTTTTCCTTTCTGGTTGGAACTGAAAATATCATTAATCTCAACCAGGGATATCAACAAAAGAATTCTTCCTCTTTAAGTTTAGTCCTAAAGTCTATTTGTGATACTCTACTAGTCTGACCCAGATCCCATTTGTAACTGGATGTGAAAAGAAGGAGGGCTTGCCCTGAATGCTTCGAACAAGGCTTTCCTTTTGCAAATTCTTATATTATGGCATCTTTGGGTGCCCTGCTTCAAAGAACCCAGTTTCAGAGGAAAATGATAGGAAGAAGTCAAAATGCTTCTATTTCTTTCATAAAGATAGCTCTCCTGCTAAAAAATAAAAGAAACAAATTTTTTAAAAGTCCCCAGAAGTAATAACATCATTTAAAAACCTGTTCCAGTCTCTTTCAGCCCATCCTACCAGAGACAGAAACAGAAACAAATTCTAGGAACCAGACCTCTGAGTTTTCTCTCCAAAGTGGCAACAAAACAACTAACCAGAAAAACAGTTTTATTTTATTATATTCTCAGCAATTTTATTGTAATTGTTGGTTAAAATTCTTCCTTTTGTCACATAAATGTATTCTACCATATCCCATCTTCAGTAAAACAAAGAGGGATGGAACCTCCCTTCCTGCCCTGCAATCTTTTGAATGTATTCCTTTTTAATTCCTAAAGACTGCAAGCCAAAAATAAAATTCTGAAGACTCTACACCAAAAATAAAGTTCTAGGCCCCCCAACCATCTGAAAGGACCCCTCCTTTCAGCAAGGGCATCCCAAAGCTAAACTGAAAAACTAGTTCAGGCCATTATAGGAAGGGGAGTCAGACATGCCTCATTCTACCCTCCTCCCTTTTGGAATTACTGATAGAACAGACTTAAAGTCTGATAAGAAATATTTACAATCTATTCTCTCTGAAGCCCACTACCTGCAGGCTTCACTTGCATGAAAACACCTTGGTCTCCACAACCCATTATCTTAACCCAGACATTCCTAAGGCTTTGACCATAACTTAGCTCTTTCAGCCAATTGCCAATCAGAAAATCTTTGAATCTACCTACAACCTGAAAGCCCCTGCTTCCAGTTGTCCTGCCTTTCTGGACTGAGCCAATGTACTTCTTACATTTGTTTGATTGATGTCTCATGTCTCCCTAATACGTATAAAGCTAAGCTGTACCCTAACCACCTTGGGCACATGTTCTCAGGATCTCCTGAGGACTGTGTCACAGGTCATTGGTCACTCATATTTGGCTAAGAGTAAATCTCTTCAAATATTTTACACAGTCTGACTCTTTCCATCAACAGGACTAAGTTTTACATTTGGGCATTTTTCATATGATTAAAGAAACTTAGCCACACAGTATTCTATATTCTGTTCTTGTAGATACCAATACCAATCCATCCCCAAAACAAAAAAGACCATAGAACACCGGCTTCCCACTAGTTCTTTTCTCCACATGAAATGCATGCTCCACCCTCAAATGCATGCTTACTGCAATGAATTCACTTGCCTCCATTCGTGGTCCTTGTTGGCTGGGAGCCATGCTATAGGGACATGGAGGCCAGGGGGAAATGGAGAATCTGCATCTCTTCTAAGGGGAGTAGCTGCTATTCAGCTTAGTTTGGGAATGAGGTCTCCATATTGCTTACCTTTCTTTTTTCTTTTTTTTTCTTTTTTAACAAGAGAAGTAGGAATTCAAAGATCCACTTATTTTACAAATATTAAAAACTAAGAATTCAAAAATGTTTGTAGGACATTGTGTGGGCCGACATAGTCATGCATAGTCATGCTGAGGATCCCTGTCTGCGTACTCTGCACTAAGCTGTGATCTGGACTGAATAAGCAATCCAGAAAGAATGCCTTTCTTTCTCATCCAGGCATCATCAACTCAGCATATCTTTTTCTCCATCTTAAGGGTAAGATATCCTGATATTAACATTAATAACATAGAAGAACCTGCTGTGGTTCTCTAGAAGTTTTTTTTTTTTTTCTTTTGACTTCAAGATTCCATCTGGTTTCTGCTCTGAGATGGCATTTAGATACCTTAAAACCAAATATTATACTAGTATTGTCTTTTCTGCAGTTTCTTCAGTGCTGTTTTTCCTGGACTTGGTGACATGGCAACTGAAGGAAGGGAAACCATCATTAAGCAGGTTTTAAGTCCTAATATTCCACTGTCCTTGCTTTCATCTAGGTTTCCTATTTCTTTTATAAATTCTGTTACCCTCCTCCCCTGAACTGCACTTCACAAGGCCTTCCTTCCTCTTCATTTTTGCTCTGAAAACAGATAAAGTGCTTCATTGATGTCAGCAAAAGTAGAATAAAAATATCCTCAGGAAGCCTTACTAATACGAGATACCTGAAATAATTTCTTACCTGTGTCTCCTAAGATCCCCAGAAAGCCTGTTTCCCTTGGCAAAAAAAGAAAAAAGAAAAAAAACTTACACTGAATCACATCCTACCAATCAAAAAGTTTGCTCCTGGAAGTGAATTAGGCAGTTTCCAAAAGTGAAGTAGCTTTTTCATCTGCATCATCCACCTTCAGTGGACTTTTCCCAGGGCAGTTCATTTCCATAGCAGCAGACGCTCTGCAGGAAAGGAGACACTGGGTGTGTTCTGCTGTTTGACAATCCATAATCCCATCTTGCCAGTTATAAGTAGACATGGGCTTCTAGATGATCTTCATGAAAATGTGCAAGAAATCAGGCATGATACCTAAGCTGTCACAAAGCCAGACACAAAGCTGTCACTGGAATGAAGAATAAACACTGACCATAACTTAGTAACTGCAAAGCATTTTTTGTTCTTTGTGCTTTTATGACAGACTGGATTGATTTAAATTAGCCTTTCAGGACCTGTGTTCTCTGGCCCTAGTTTGTATCAGGTCACAGCTGCATTGAGTCATTTCCTCTCCAACTCTCTGAGATCTTCCCTTCAAAGCCTTGCAGGCCCTAGGTCACTCATGCTATGTGAATTATCTCAACTCCCAAGTGAATTTTTCCCAACTCCAAGGCATACTCTTTACGGTGGTCTGATCATCAGGACCTTTCTTTTGACCTGATTTCCTGTTCTCCACTTTTGTTCCCACCTCTATAATCTGGTGGTTCCTGTCCATCTGGATTGGCTTTCCCTCTTGGCCTGCTTTAGAGATAGCAGATTTGCTCAATTACCCCAGGCTCACTCCACTTCCTAAAACAGAGTCCCCTTCTCCACTTTCTACTATTCACACCTTGGCATGTCATGGTCAAATCTAGGTGCTTGAAGACAATGCCACTTGGGGTCTGAAAGATGACACCTGGCAGGCGGCAATTCTCCCTTGGCTGCAGTCCAAAGGATGCATCTGTCTCATCTGTCTCCTTGATCTAGTTTTTGCTTTTTGATAGTCCCCTTGCCTATCCTACTGTCCCCTCCTGAGATCACTCTCATATTATTTTCTTATTTTAGATAATAGCAGATTTGCCTCTTTATTTGTAAATGTCTTTCTTTCTCAGTTCAGGCATTAACTTGTCATTTTGTTTTCTCCATTTTGAGAGTAAGATATCCTGATATTAATATTAATAACATGGAAGAACCTGCTACAGTTCTCTCCATTTTTATTTGATTTTCTTCTCTTGACTCCAATATTCAGCCTAATTTTCATTCACTCTGAGATGGCATTTGGATACCTTCAGATGTTGTTTCCCAACAGGGAATACAAAGACTTCACAGGGACAGTCCTTGTTGGCTGCCGCTCTTACTAGGAGCCAGCCAGGTACCCTGTGCCCTTTCTTTTAGCTCATCGTTGGGCAGAGATTGGGCTCAGGGCTTGGTCTTCTTGGGTTCTAAATCCTGACACTACTGTGGTGGCTCTATATAGCCTTGGTCAGTTTCCTCTTCAAGCTTCAGTTTATTCCTTCTAAAATGGGGATGATAATCCTAGGTACCTCATAGGGTTGTCATGAAGACTAAAGAAATGATATGTGTAAGGGATTTAGCATAGAGACTGGCACATACATGATCCATAATCACTATTTTTATTGTTATCCCCTTCACCTTTCAGGATCAGCACACGATGTGGTGCTTATCTGTGTTGAATGATACATGGTTCCCATCAGCAGTGGCTGAACTGTGAATATTGATGCTTCCAATTATACAACTGTTTCTTCTCCCCTTTCCTTAAAATCAAGGCATTTCCAAAGATTCATCCACTACACACAGGGATCTGTTCTTCCTCTTAACAACTTTGTTTACAGGTCAATTGAAATAGTCAGAAGCTGATCTATGGCATATTTTAAAAGTTAGTTAGGAAGAACTGCCATAAAATCTATGTTAGGCCATTTATCCGTCATGGGGGAGCCCTATTGCCCTGTGACGTGAAAGCTGGTTTTGTTCACAGACAGTGGGCTCACACCAGATAGGGGCTGGGAGCTGTGGTCAACTGCACCAATAAAAAGATTCTTATGCTCAGATTTTCCTTCCAAGTGCATCCTGGAACTGGTCAAGACGTACCTCACCAAAACCACTTTTCCTCCTTTCTGCCCCTGCCTGCCTCAGGAAATATGTGAGTCAGGTTTTACTTGAGGAAGTGTTTATTGTATTTCTGATTTTTCATGCCATTTTTTACATAGTTCTATATATTAAAACAAACAGAAAATCACAATAAGCTCTATCAGTAATTATTATTGGTGGATTTACTATTTGTAAGAATTATTAAAGCCATATGTTGAGACTCCTCCAGAGAGAAATAATAGTAATTATCTCTACCATTTTATCTCTCTTTACCAGGGAGAGATTATTTGGTATCGTAAGATACCATGTTTAAGCCATTGTGTCAATATGAAATACAAACCTTAGGCAGTATTTAACCACAAAATAAGTAAGCTTTTTAACTTTTAAGAAGTGGTCAGCTATATCTAGCTATGAATGAACAGATGAGTATATAATGAAAACAAATCACACTGCTTACCCATTCATGTATCTATTTCTTGAACACATTACAAATCTCCACTAAAAGCAGAGTACAGTTGAAGGAGATTCTCAGAGCATCACCACACTAGAGAGGTAGACGTGTGCAAAATCAGCCAAGGATGGAAGGAAAGAGGGTGTGGTGCACAAGGAAGGAAACAAGTGTGGACAGAGAGGAAGACAACTGACCTCCAAGTACTAAATTGCATCCCTAGGGTGGAGGCGAAAAGAGACCTCATTAAAATGCTCAATCTCAGCAGTTCAGTTAAACAGATGAGAGCCTAGACAGGAGATGATCACTAAGACAGGGCTTCCATGACCCATGGGTAAGAGCCTCTCCTCAGATCTCATGTACTCCGGAGGGAAAGCAACACCCAATTCTGGAGTTCCTCTTCCTTCCACATGCCTGTGAAGATTCAAACTCTTGTTGTAAGCCTCTAAACTCTTGCTGATTCTGTGTAGAGACCTAGTTTCAAATACACAGTTGATTCTCTGGTTTCATCCAAGTAATACTGCCTCCGTTGGTTGCTGGCAGCCTCCTGCTCATCCTAGTTCCAGACACGTACTTGATTCTCTGGTTTCATCCAAGCTGTAATGCTCATGCCTGCAATATTACCTGCACTGGCCAATGACAGCCTCCTACCCATCCTCTGAGACTCAGCCCAGGGGTCATCTCCTTTGGCCTCTCCTTCTCTTTGCCCTGACCTCAGGTTCAGGGCCCCTCATTCCACCTCTATGTCTCCTTGAGCTCCTTCTCTTATCTCCTGTGTTGTATGCCTGTTATCTGTGTATTTGGGAGTGACATTCAAGATCTTTAACAACTGGGACAGCACTGGCAGAGCCCTATCAGAACATAAGCCGGTTCTTTCATACCAGTGCCAAACAGCCACCTGTTGGCCTGGGGTAAGGTGACTTTCACCCACAAGACAGTAAACTCTTTAAAAATAGGGTTGTGTTTTATTCATTGATATACAACCAGTGCTCAGAACATAGGAAGTGTTTAATAAATGTTTGTGGATTGCTTGAAAAATCTAAGGTTGACAAAGGCAAAGCAAGGAGACACAGTAGCTTCCACTGGTTGTCTTCATATATGATGCCTATACTTAAACCTCACTCTAGTTTTGTGTATCTGCATAATAGTCAAACTAGGCAAATGTAAAAGAAAAAGAATATTCTGGGCTTCCATGAGTGAACCTTAAAGGGCCCTAAAGGTTTAGGTAATTAATTAAACATTTGTAAATTCTGGTCACTTACAAAGTCTGTTACCTCCAAGAACAGTACCCCCTACTCCCAGCCTCCAGAGCCCAGTATTTATAAACCCATCTTCCTATGTTTTACTCAACACAAATTCTTACTACTTTTTAAAAATTTAACCAACTCAACAGATGATATTTTTTAATGGCTGTTGAATTATGATAAGCCCCTCTTGCATTATTGAGAGTTAATTAAAAGAAAATAAGCTTACTTTAAGAATACATAATTGATGAAATTTTCTCTTGAGACACCAGAATTAAAACAGGCTAGACAGTCTTCTAGCAAAATCATACATCAGCCATACTCTCAAGGCATCAGTTATGCTGTGTGGACTTAGTACCAAATATCCCTTAGTTCAAGGTGATTCTAAGGACAGTACTCTAGTAAGTGTAGGATCTAAGGCTGCACTTGGTACTAGGAGGGCTCCTCCACTAACATTTCCACCAACTTGGCTTTGTTTTATATTCCAGACTGGAGCGTTCATAAATGGGGACTTATGCTAAATGCAATGTGTATGTCATTTTTTCCATTTTGTAAAATGTGCATGTAGTTTGTTACGGGATTTTTAAAAAATGCCCAGAAGCACCATCCTATAGCAATAAAATATTGTTTTAATCAAAAGCTTGGTTGTACTACATAACAAGCAAGTTCATAAAACCATTCAGGGTGAAGGTTTTTAACATTGTTGAAGAAGGAATTTTGCTGTTACAGAAAAGATTAAAGGAAAGGACTGTTCTGGTGAGGCCTAAAGCAAAACCATGGATCTTGTGATGAAACACACATTCTGCCATGACCGATTGTCACCAGAAAGGTTTTGAAGGCACATTATAGCACTGGATAAAATAAATCTATATCAAGTTATAGACAAAGAAGAGGGCTGGACACTCACAGCTTGGTGCTATGCCATGACTCTCCAAGAGGCTCACTGGGCAAAGACTCAGGCTGGTTCTCCTGGCCTTGAGCTGGAGGGTGTTTTTTGTCCAGCAAATAGGGGCTGTGCTACCTCTTACAAAGTGAGCTTTATTGGGTAAGTGAATGAATGAGGAACCCAAATAAGGATGATTTTGGAGAACCCAGATGTAGACATGGAAAATTTCTTTGATTTACAAGCGCTGACAGAGATAATGATATTCTATTTGCCTAACACATAAGGGAGCAGAAGTAATGAGCTTTCTTAAATGCTATTTCTCTATAACACATTGCTGATGTCCTACATTTTACCATCATACACAGCTTTCCAGGTAGTCTGTATTTCTATATGAAACATGGAATCCAAACAAATTGTTGCTATGAAGTGATCAGGGTGTAATATATCTTGAAATGGAAGGAAAGCTAACATAATTCTAGTTGTATATATTTTAATAACCACATAGAGGTTTAATGTTATAATATAGTATATGTATTTTGAAGACCAAAATGTTTTAAGGACTAGTTTGAATATATAATTTTTCAAATTTGTCTTATCATTTCATTTTGTTCATTGTTGTAGAACTTAAGAGTTGTTGCAAACAAATAAATTTTTATAAACTTCATCTTAATAAATTATACAAAATAGTTGACTTTCAGTCATTATACAATTAACATGAACCCAAGGAACCTGGTTCTATGAACAATGTCTAGACACAGTAAATGTTTAATGAAATTTGGTTATTAGAAATTTATATCAGAAAAAAATATCTGTAGGGGTTAAATTTAGTGATCATTCTATTGCTTTCTCTTGATCTCTGATGGATTAGAAGTCTATTAAATATCTCTACATTTTGCTTGACACAAGTGCATTGTAATGACAGCCATCAGGCCATCGTTAGCCATTTATTATCTTCATTTACTAAAACAGTCTCTATGATCATGACATCCTGTGGGATTAGGAATCTAATGGAAACAAAAATCTTGAAAAAGTGAAGTTTGTAGGGTGAGACCCCTCATCAGAACAATATCTTAAGAATGAAAAGGTAAAGCTGGTATAGGGAAAGTGAAGCCTCAGGGATGCTAAGGAGGGAGACTTCCTCCCAGCAGAGTTGCCATACCTAGCACCAGCTTTCTTTCATCTTGCTTTTATAATCCTCACTGCATCATCATAGGTATCTAGAGACCTCACCAGGCAGACTGACGGTCATGTGTGGGTTGCCTAATTACAGGAACCTGAGATTTGACCACTCAGCAGCCAATTTTCTCTTTATGTAGAAAGATCTGATGATTTATATAATAATCATCATCATTAATACCTCAAAGGTGAACTCACCCAGAAATGCTGGGAACTAGTGGAGTAGGACAGGGGTGGGGCCAGTGTGTTCCTTTAAATTCCTGTGTTCCCAGTGCAGGCTCCCCTGTCTGAAGGCATTTCTGGAGTGTTTTCGGCCTGTTCACTTTTTCTTGCTGTGTTTAACTTCTGTTCATTCGTCTGGAAGATCCCAGCCAGCACTATGACTGATGATGAACTGTCTGCCTTGGTAGTGGATAATGGGTCAGGGATGTGCAAGGCAGGCTTTGGTGGTGACGATGCCCCCCGGGCTGTGTTCCCCTCCATGATAGGGCGTCCTCGACACCAGGGTGTTATGGTAGGCATGGGCCAGAAGGACTGCTATGTGGGAGACGAGGCTCAGAGCAAGAGGGGCGTCCTGACCCTGAAGTATCCTATCGAGCATGGCGTGGTCACCAACTGGGATGATATGGAAAAGATCTGGTACCACACATTCTACAATGAGCTCCGTGTGGCACCAGATGAGCATCCCATCCTCCTCACCGAGGCACCCCTGAACCCCAAGATCAACCGGGAAAAGATGACTCAGATCATGTTCGAGGCTTTCAACACACCAGCGATGTATGTGGCCATCCAGGCTGTGCTGTCCCTCTACGCCGCAGGACGGACCACAGGCATCGTGATGGATTCTGGGGATGGGGTCACTCACACCGTGCCCATCTATGAAGGTTATGCCCTGCCTCATGCCATTCTCCGCCTGGATCTGGCAGGCAGAGACCTGACTGATTACCTCATGAAGATCCTGACAGAGCGAGGCTATAACTTTACCACCACTGCTGAGCGGGAGATTGTGCGAGATGTCAAAGAGAAGCTGTGCTACGTAGCCCTGGACTTTGAGCAGGAGATGGTCAGGGCAGCCGCATCCTCCTCACTGGAACGGAGTTATGAACTTCCTGATGGGCAGGTGATCACCATTGGGAATGAACGCTTCCGATGCCCTGAAGCCATTTTCCAGCCTTCCTTTCTGGGCATTGAGTCCAGTGGGATCCATGAGACAACCTTCAACTCTATCATGAAGTGCGATGTGGATATTCGCAAGGATCTCTATGCCAACATCGTGTTATCTGGAGGCAGCACCATGTACCCGGGCATTGCTGATCGGATGCAGAAGGAAATCATAACCCTGGCACCCAGCACCATGAAAATCAAGATCATAGCTCCCCCAGAGCGGAAGTATTCTGTTTGGATTGGGGGCTCCATCCTGGCCAGCCTGTCCACTTTCCAGCAGATGTGGATCAGTAAGCAGGAATATGATGACGCTGGTCCTCCTATTGTTCACAGAAAATGTTTCTGAATGGGCTTCCATATTAGTGGGCTTACATTTTCCCTTTTCCTAGGTCACAGTGATGGTACTGCTTTTATCCACTTTCAGTAGAATACATCACTCTTCCTAGTGTAAACCAGCAAACCTAATTCTCCATCCAAGTATCCTGGGCTTTTACCCAGATAACCACATCCGGATCTCTGGCAAGTACAGGTGAATTCTAATACCATAATCTATTTTTTTTGTCTATACTGTTCAAAGATATGTAGGCCAGCTTAAATACACATAAGTGACAAGGAGTAAAATCATGAGAAATGTCATTTCAGAATGGATAACTATAATTATCAAGCTTTAAAACCTAGTTCTCTCTAAAATATTTAACAAGAACAGGCTGTATAAATTTGTTTTTAAAAAAAAAAAGGTGTGTATTCATTTAGCAACCATGTCTTATGGGTTAAGTATCTTTGTTTTGTTTATTTCTTTGTATGGAGATAATGAATTATAAAGTTCAATAATATCCATATATACATAAGCACCAGGAAAATAAAATATATTGTGAAATATACTGATGCATCTAGCTATCTGAACAGCTAATGTGAATTTCTTTACTCCCAAAAGTCATCATTTTAATAGGTACATATTTTAATTGTTTCCCTTGCTAAATAAGCATAATGAGACAGCCATCATTCCATAAATGTTTATAAATCATCTAAAGTTCAGCTCATAGTGGAGTTCTGCTGCTCAAATCATATTTTAATATCTTTCGTATTGAACCTCCTCATAACAAAACTACAGACAACATCTAATTCTTAAAAGAGATAGATATGATAATATCAAATTAATGTCATTATGTTACAATTTGACAGAGGTAATATTATTTCTGTTTCTTAGCATAGCACATCTTGAACAATTTCTGTAGACCAGGATTATAGATATTTCTCTTATGCAAGGATTTCACTGTGGGAAAATATAGCTGCAGCATCTTTATTAATTATAAATTTTACTACCAGTATAGCAACACAATTTTATTCTTGGAAAGCTTTTAGAATAATTCTACTTTATTATTTCCAATAACTAGCAATACTTATTTATGCAAACTGTCTCTGAGATACTAACATCTTTGAAAATATCAATGTATCTTCCTATAATGTCTAAAATATTTTAGTTACTCCAGTGGTGATTTATCAACCAATTTTAAGTACCAGTATATTTATTCCAATCTATGCTTTGATTTCTGAATATTTGGATATCAGCATTATTTGTATTTTTCAGGGTAATTTCTGAAAATTTAAAATATTTATTTGGATTGCTTATTCAGGCATTATCAGGTACTCCGGAGGAAGGAATCGCTTTTCTTTTCTTCTTAGTTGGGAAACTTGTACTTATGTTATAAATCTTTAAAATGGAATCAGTAAGAATTTTTTGTTTAAGATAATACTTTTCAAATAATTTGATTATTCCTATTGCCTTTATCTGACAATGTAGTTTTTAAAATGCATCTAAGCAAAATTAATCTCCAAGAACACTTTATTTTATATAACTTGCTTTCAGTACATTAAAATTGCTTCATACTTGTATACTTGGATTTCCTGTTATTTCTCCTCAACCATTCCCTTAGAATTAGAGATTGATCCGGATAGCATCTCTTTTTATATGTGTGACCTATTCATCTGTATGTTACAATTTTGTACCTCATACATTTAATCGTGTAAACATTAAAAGACAAATTTTAAAAAAAAGGATAGCTAACCATTTAATATTATATAGATTTCTCATAATCTAAATTTTAAAGCTGGGACTCAGCGGACAAATGGATCTTCAGGTAATTAATAGGCAGAGACAATGTCAACAGTAATAATCATAATATTTTGGATTTATATGCTACAATGCATTCCATTTGCAGAGTGAGTAGCTCTCACAAACATTCTGACCTGCATTCTGAATTACCAAAAAAAAAAAAAAATACGACTTCCCACCCACAGAATATATATGGGACAGGTAATGTGAACATACAAGAGAGTGAGCTATAGAGCCCCACAACATTAGGTGAAAATATGAGCCCCATAATGCAAACTATGCATTATAAATCTTAAATTACTGTGGTAATTTAATAGTTTATTATAAATAAAATCTACAATTTCTAGACAACAAGTTGGTAAAATGACAGACATTTAAACCTAGAGTTTTGGGATATTCTCCTCTTTATCAACATTGACTGACTTATGGATGAGTTTAATGAAGAAACACCCCTTTTCACAACGTTACGTTTTAGAATCAAAGAATGCCATCTACATAGGTAATGCGATTAACATGCTATTCATGTATCACTAGCCTGGCTCATCAACCAAGTTACTTAGAGAACTTTATATAAATATAGGGTCCCTGGCCCTGGGCTCAGAAGGTCTGGTTCAGTGGGTCTAGAATGAGCACTAAAAATCCAAATGCACAGCCAACTAGAGGAATCACAGCTCCACAGAATTCAAAATCCCAGCACATTACAGGCTCCATGGACTGCAAAGCACTCCAGACACTTGCTTCATCCATCTTCCTCCGAGGATGAGACAGCACTGAAGCCAACTTCTCAGATGAATTCCATACCTTTGTAAATGATTTTTATTCTCCCTCTGTGATGCCTCCTGAGTAGCAATATAAAGCCGGGGCTGTATCACAATTCCCTGCACACTGTTGTTATTTCCCAATCACAGGTAATATTTTTCTGAAAGCATGACTGATCCAATGCCAGTTCCTACATTCTTCTACTTTTCTTTCCTAACATATAAATGTGCTTAATTTTCAACAGTGAGCTACAGTAATCCTAGGATACAGGTTGAACTATATCCTATCTAGATATGCAGTTCACAATTCTGTAATACAGAGGGCCTAAATATGAGTATTACATTATCCAGGCAATCAAGGGATAATCCTTTGGATGACAAGGACGTTGCCACATTTATTCACTCATTACACAATTATTAATTCAATGTCTTATGCCAGAATGTGCTTAAAGAACAAAGTATACTAAACACAAAAACTTTTCTTAGGTGTCTCTGGCAGCATTATGATCACTAATTGTTGGGGTTGGTATGGTGATCAATTCTTATTTTGAATACTTCTATTGGACTGTACCAGAAACTCATTTTTAAAATGTAAAACAAAAATGTTCACAATTTTAAAGGCTCATTTCAAAAGGATCCTTCAAAGTCTAGAGAAGGATCCCCTCTTCCAAGAAAAAATGATAACTCCTCCCTTGAATCCCTACTGTATTGTTTACATGCATACAGCCTCATAAACACATCGCAAATATGTGTCCTCCATTCCCACCCCCAACATCATCAATATGCACCTGGGGGACAGAAACGGGGACAGTATTTATTCCCTCTTTGAATCCTCCAGGCTTTTCCTAGTGCCAGGCACATCATATTGATAAACATGGTTTGAATTAACAAGTTAGTGAGTTCATGGATTCTGATGTACCTTGTGAACCCAGTTCTGCATTGCCTATTTTTTACCCATCTATTCTCAGCTCCTGGTCTGTTAGCATCTGTTCCTAGTCTGTTAGCATTTGTTTTGTTGGTAGTATATTTACTCTGAAGCACATTTTCTCTTTTTTATTTCTTCTTCTCTTTTCTTTCCTTTTCCATCCACTTCTCCCATGTTTCTCAACATGTAGAGCTAGATTTTATTTTTTCTCCATCATAATGTTATTTATTCCATAGTCAAAATTATCGCTAACATCATTTTTTAACAAGACATGGGGTTTTATTAAGGGCTTACATACAGGAAAGAGAGTCCAGCAGCAGTGGGCTAGACAGGAGAACTGCCTTACATACAGAAGTGGTCCAGTGGTGGCAGGCTGGAGAAGATACCCACCTTCCATATGGTCTAGTGGTGGCAGACTGGACAACATAACCACACAACCCAGACTAACATCATTTTAATACCACTCATTTATCTTGATCAACCCTGATCATCTCATGTAGTTTCTTTATTTTAACTTTTATTTTAGAGTCAGAGGGTACATGCCTCTGACACAGGTTTGTTACCTGGATATGTTGCATGCTGCTGAGATTTGGGGTACAAATTAGCCCATCACTCATGTACTGAGCATAGTACCCAATAGTTTTTGAACCTTTGTATCCCTTCCCTGCTCCAGTAGACCCCAGTTTCTATTGTTGCCACCTTTATGTCCATGAGTACCCAATGGTTAGCTTCCATTTATAAGTGAGAACATGAAGTACTCAGTTTTCTGTTTCTACATTAATTTGCTTAGGATAATGGCCTCCAGCAGAGCTGGATTTTAATAGTCTTTTACTTGTCCATCAAAGTTTGTTATTCTTCTGATTGGTCAAAGGATCATCAACCTCATCTTTTGGAACGTGTGCCATCTATGTGGCTGCTGAAATTTAGAAGAAAGAAAGAAAGAGAAAGATTTAGAGAGAGAGAGGGAGAGAAATGAAAGAAAAGGGGAGAAAAAGAAAGGCTTTCACAGAGTACAGTAGTATATTCAGCTCTTTTAATCTATCTTTAATCTATCGGCATTCTTGCTGATATTTTTCTCTTTTTGCTAAGCTCCAATTACTCTAGAGTTGACTGTTTCAGATATGTGACCCTAACAATTCAGACATAATACATTTTAAAGTGTGCCTTTCTGGTAACTATTCATAGCCTCCTTCCAGAGTTTACAAAAGATTCCTTTCAAAAAATGTTTGAAGTTAGGAACTAAGCATGTGGTTTGCCCAATACTGCTTCCAGATGTTGGTAAGTACAGTTGGAATGTCTTTAAAGATATATATATGTATGTATGTATCAGTAGACAGACTTCTCATTAAAACTAATTTATACTTTAAGACTTCCTTTTTAAATGTAAAAGGAACTGTTTGAGTTATAACTGTCATTAAAAAAAAAAAACTAATCCCATAAGTAATGAAGACTCTAGAGCCTCCTCAAGTTTTCCTGCTTTTTTTTTCATCCTATTCCTCTGATGTCCTAATCACCTTATAATTTTAAGTTCAGTTATATCTCTTCAACAGATGTTCCAGTATGATATGATGACAGAAATTTTATCTAGACAACACCATAATACTGCTTTAGAAATGGAAAAATCTTATTTAATTGGCTATTTGACAATATATGTTAAAAGGCAAGTTATTCTCTCAGGAATTGGGAATGAGACATTTGTAATCACGCATATACTAAATGACACTGTTTGGTTCAAAAGGAGCAGAAACAGAGCTGACCCGGCAAGAAGGATAAAAGCTTCTGCTCATGTCCCCTTTGTGGGTGTATTCCAGTTAAGAAAAGCTTTTCTTAGCCATTTTATAAGTCGAGAGGGAACAGGCAAAGCCAGACACCAATATGATATTTTAACATGGCTCCTTCTCACACCACATATTCTCTGTGACCCACTCAAATGTCCCTGAATGTCAGCCTTTCTTGTAGCAGAGAAATACTAGGTTGGTGCAAAAGTAATTGTGATTTTTGCCATGAAACATAATGTAGCTACTCAACATTGTTTATTTTTTTTTTCCATAGTTGGCTGTCAAAGGAAAAGCTGGCCTCACCAGTAAAGACAAAGTCATGTTCTTTGGTGGAAATGCTGGGATCATCTAAGGCAGCACACTGTATTCATAATGGAAGTTTTCCACAGAAATATAAAGTTTTTTAATAAATCTTGAATTACTCTGGTAATTTAAGAGCTCATTACATGTGAAATCTATGATTTCTAGATAATGAGTTGGTAAAATGTCAGAAGAAATGTAGAACACATCCTTATTTTTTATAAAAATGGCATTTATTCAATGATGAGAATCAAAACATTAAATCTTTGGCTAAATTAGTCAATTTTATCAAAATGGAAGAAATTATAAGCAGTAAAATAAAGACAAAATGTACAATTTTAAAATTTTGATGGACTCAGAGAAACAAAAGTTGATGTAGAGAAAGGAAATTTCATCAGTGAAAAAGATGGTAAAATACCAATTAAAAAGAAAATTCTTGTGCTACCAAACTCCAGATCTTATTCCTTCTATCTAACTGTATCTTTGTACTCACTAACCATCCCCTCTTTATCTGCACTCCTTCCTACCACCCTTCCCAGCTGCTGGTAACCATCATTCTACTATCTCCGTGAGTTCAGTGTTTTCTAGCTTCCACACATGAGTGAGAACATGCAATATAGTTAACGGTAATTTGTCGTATATCTCAAAATAACTAAAAGAGTGGAATTGAAATGTTCCTGACACAAAGAAATGATAACTTCTTGAGGTGATAGATACCTCAATTACTCTGATTTGATCGTTATACATTAAATGTTTGTATCAAAATATTACATGTACCCCATAAAAATGTATTACTATTATGTATCCCTGATAATTAAAAATGCTTTCTTAAGTCTTTATTTTTACCTGATCTCAGTAACACTTACTCATTACTTTCATATTTGAGTCACTGTAGCCAAAATCTGTAGCCAGTCTGCTTGACTGCTCCTCAAATACTGCTCCCACAAAGGAATTCTTTCCATGCATAGGGTCGAGTATGTAGGATGAATATAGTAGATACTGAATGATTCATTTTTGTTTTTGTCTTGATTTTTAGCTAACCAGCAACTTAATACTCTTTTTATTGAACAAGAATTTCCTTTAATTCCCTTTCATGTGAACCTTGATGGGAGGCAAGCTCCTGAGTTGTACCTGTTCATTATCAACTAGAACTTAGGCTCAGCCTATCAGATACTCTATTCTGAGATTTTCAATACTTAGAATCTGACAAAGTGATGCAAATTTGCAAGAACTGTTCAGAAATTACTCATGCATTTTGTGACATAGGAACTCATCAGTGACAATGGCGTGGTCCCGTAATAGAGTCCTAAACAGACTATTGCCTTGGCACAACTTAAGCTAATTTTCTTTTCGGTTTCTGTCCATTTCCCAAGAAGGGAATCTGTGAGCTATTCACTATTCTTTCAAAACTATTTTTTCCTGCCTAAGCTATCTAAAGGCAATTTCTGCTGCATGCAATTAAACATATTTTGGTACCAGGGAATGGAATTGTAGATAACAGACCCTTAAAGAATTGAGCAATTCTAGGTTTGGTCATCTGGCTCAATTCAGGCTAACGCAGTTTTTAAAAAAAACCTACTAGCATTCAGTAAGGGGAATCTTATAGCTCATGGCAAACAGGAGAGAAATTGCTCATTAAAATATCTCCTGGGATCACTTAAAATAAAACACTTTATTATAATAAAACAGGAAAGAAGCTTTCACTGTCATTGAACAGTATAAAGGATATGAGTAATTTCATGTTGAAGGATGGATGGCTGCCTTCACTGACTCCAGCCAGCTTAAAAGAGAGTATAACAAAGTTAAATTCCTACACATATCTCAAAGCATACACTAAGCTAAAAGCATCTTTTATCTCTTAGATACATAGGATTGAGTACCTAAAAAACAAACTTCATTGATTGAATTCACAGATTCACTAGGACTCTCATTTTAAATGTAGGGCAAAGATGGAAAAGATTGAGACCCCAAGAACCAGAGTGGCTATTTAGGAGAAATTGAGAACCTGGAGATCCCAAACATCCAGCCCTGCCCCTTTAAAGCCAAAGCAGCCTCTTTTTCCTTGTATGATGAAAGCTTTGCGCTTTCATTTGGTTGCGCACATACAACAGCCTTACCTAATGGAAGGTCCTGAAAACAAAAAGCTAATTTTAACAGTTAGGATCCTTGTATGTAAAATAGAGAATACTCAGAGGGTTTTAACTGAAGAAAATTTAATTAAAGACTGTTTACAGAGGTCTAGACAGGATTAAGGAATCAATAAGGTATGATGAGACACCCAGGGCTAACAACAGCAAGAATCCATTATTATCACTAAGCTTGAAGGATTAAGAAAAAGAAGAGGTATGATCATAGCCCAGTAAGAATGTCAAGGAAGAGGAGCTATGGCCATAAAGGAATACAGTCCCAGCCAGGACCCTGGCAAAAGAAAAACAAAGAAGAGAAAATAAAAACCCTGACCTCTCCCCTCCTTCACTCCCCAACAACTTCACTGGGGTCTCCCATTGGTCTAAACTAGTAAGAAGCCAGAGATCAAGGGAAGCCAGGTGATATAGTTCTTAGAGGTCAGCACACAAAAGGACAGAGCAAAGCAGGGTCTTTATTTGCAGTCATGCAAACAATGGATAAGTCTGGAAAAATATAAGAGGTATCTTGTAAGCTAAATCTGGTGGTAATTCAAAATGTGGCTATTATTCCATACATAGATTTTATTTGCTACTTATTGAAGCAAATAAGTAAATTCCCTGTAACTATTAACATGGCTAATAGTTTTTCTCTGAGATAAAAAAAAATAACTTTTTAGTAATTTGCTTTTACCCTGTATGGACATAGATAACTTTACCATCTTGCTGCAGTTTTAAGACAATTGCCCAATTCTGTAGTACAATTCAGTGTTCAGTGACTGTCTCATAACGCCAGAGGACATCACAGTGGTTTACATCAATATTTTGGAATCTATAGAGCAGAATGCATTACGTAACCTTAGCAAATCTTACTAAGAGTGCAAGGGATAAATCTCACAAAAATACAAACAAGGGTTTTACTTCAGGAAACTTTTTTTTTTGAGGGAGGAGGATGGAGATTAGGATATGTTTTTAGACCATATGCTCCAAATAACAAGATGCTATCACCTTTGAGTGATAATTTCTCCAATGGATTTAGGCTACCTTGAAAGCCATTCTGCGACTTCACCCTTACAACCCAGCAAATACAAAATTTCTCAACAATTCTGTGGTAGGTGGAGTTACTCAATAGAGTTGGGAAGCATCCCCTAGGGCAGGAGTTCAGCAGCATCCCTTAGGGCAGGGGTCCCCAAACCATGGGCCACAGTACTACTCTGTGGCCTGTTAGGAACCCGGCTGCACTGCAGGAGGTGAGCGGTGGGCTAGCGAAGCTTCATCTGTATTTACAGCTGCTCCCCATTGCTCATATTTTCACCTGAGCTCCACCTCCTGTCAGATCAGCGGCGGCTGATTCGATTCGTAGGAAGGTGAACCCTGTTGTGAACTGCGCCTGTAAGCGATCTAGGTTGCATGCTCCTTAGCTCCTTATGAGACTCTAGTTCCTGATGATCTGTCAGTGATTCCTATCACCCCCAGATGGGACCATCTAGTTGCAGAAAAATAAGCTCAGAACTCCCACTGACTCTACATTATGGTAAGTTGTATAATCATTTCATTATACATTACAATGTCATAATAATAGAAATAAAGTACACAATAAATGTAAAGTGATTGGGTCATCCCGAAACCACCCCCCACCTCCCAATCCATGGAAAAATTGTCTTCCACAAAATCGTGGTACCAAAAAGTTTGGGGAGTACTGCCCTACGGCTTTAAAGCAACACATCACCCATTTCAGCAAACAACTCTACTTCTCTTAAGAACGAGTTCTTGGGCCGGGTGCGGTGTCTCACGCCTGTAATCCCAGCACTTTGGGAGGTGGAAGTGGGTGGATCACAAGGTCAGGAGTTCAAGACCAGCCTGACCAAAATGGTGAAACCCTGTCTCTACTAAAAATACAAAAATTAGCCAGGCGTGGTGGCACGCACCTGTAATCTCAGCTACTCAGAAGGCTGAGGCAGGAGAATTGCTTGAACTCGAGAGGCAGAGGTTGCAGTGAGCCAAGATTGTGCCACTGCACTCCAGCATGGGCAACAGAGCAAGACTCTGTCCCAAAAACAAAATAAAACAAACAAACAAAACAAGTTCTTGAATTGCTATTGCATATAGGTAGAGACTGAATATGTCATCTTAACATGTAACTTGCAACCTGAACTACTTATTAAAAACTGGTTCACCTAGCCATAAAAACTACCATGCCGGCAGCACTCCATAATCAGGTAGTACTATATTCAGATTGAGACTGAGTCAATTCTGAAGGTATAAATAAGTTGCACAGACAGATTGCTCACACCTAACCCACATAAGTCCCCATTTTTTACTGGTAGGTCACAGGGGTAGTATATGTTTCCAGGAATTAATATTAACTTAGAACCAGCATCCATCAATCTCTGAAACATATGCCTGTAGTATACAGTTACCCTTGTAAATGGTGCAGGGTATTCATATTTAAATTCACACATGCAACTTCATGAGGAGTTGCCTATAATCAGTTGTCTAAGGAGCTTAAAAAAAAAAAGGCAAGCCAGACTTACAGAGAGCTGCCAGCAACCAGAAACGGGCTCTGCAGTGTTCAAACCCGGCCACAGGAATAGGCCAGGAGAGCAGAGAAGGGGGTCATCCTAGCAGGCAGATCTGCAATCAGAGCAGGTTTTTTTACCACTTTAAATTTGAGGTAAGAATTTACACTCATTCCAGGGCAGTGGCTAACAAATAAGAGCAATAAAATTGAGGATGATTGACAAAGAAACTTAAGGGGGAGACATGAAGGAGAACTCACAAAAGGAAGGAGTATTCATATCTAATGTGAATACATTCTCAACAGCCCTTACTGTAGAAGAGACTAAATAATCACATTGACCTACTGCAGGATTGTCAGTCTTCTTTCCCAGATGTTCAAGTGCCTGAGCAGTGAGTTCATAAATAAAGAAGCCTCCACAGAAGAGGGCAGAATATGCAGAGGACCTACACCACAGGCTCACACAGCCCAAGGCTACTCTGGGTGCTTCCACGGCGGAGTGCCCGCTTTGCTAACATAAAAGCAACCAGCCCTAAGCCCTGAAAAAGTGACATACCCCAGAGGAGCCAGCCAGAGCCCTGATGGCATGTTGATTACATTGCACCTTTTCCATTATGGATGAAGCACTGGAATTAAAAGCGGATTTGAATTTGCCTTCTCTGCCAATCTTGCTTGCTACTATTGCTGCCTAGCAAGAACTCACATTACAGTAAAAAATGCAGGTCAGAGGGTTGGACATTAAAGAGCTTCAGTGTCTAGTCAGGTACCATATCACCCTGAAGTAACTGGTCTTAAAGAAGAATGGAATGTTGTACTGAAGAATCAGCCACAATACCACTTAGGAAACAACTCTTGAAAGGTTGGGGTGCTGTCCCCCAGGATGCAGTACATACACTGATCCAGTGAGCAAGAAATGGTGTTTTCCCCTGACTGGAATACATGGACCTTGCAAGGGAAAAATAGAAGTTGGGGAAATACCCCTCATTATTACAGCGAATGACTCCCTTGCAATTGTATTTATCATCCCCATAGCTCTGCACTCATAGTTTAAAGCAGAAGTTGGCAACATTTTTCTGCAAAGGGCTGGATAGTAACTATTTTAGGCACTGCAGGGCATGCAGTCTCTGTCACAATCACTCTGCCACTATAGCTTGGAAATGGCCATAGGCAATATGTAAATAAATAAATGTGACTATGTTCTAATAAAACATTTATTTACAAAAACAGGTGACTGGGCTATGGGCCATCGTTTCCGAAATCTTAATCAGAGGAGGAATACTTCTACAAGTGAACATAAAGATTATTTCATTTCATTGAAAACTAAAACCATCCCCTGGCCATTTTTAGCTCCCCTACCAGTGGACAAACTGGCATAAAAGGAAATTACTATTGGCATAAATAACTAATCCTGACAATAAAGAAGTTTGCTGCTTCATTATGGAGACAAGAATGAATATGGATAAGGTCTAGAAAATCTCCTGGAGTACCACTTACATAACTATGTTCAGAGATAAAATTAACCAAAGAAACTATAATTTCATATAGACAGAGCACAAAGGCTCAAGTTCTTTGGTGGTGAAGGATCATCCCACCAGGTAAAGTAAGACCAACAGCTGAGTTGCCACTCAAAGGTTTCCTTTGGGAAGAAAAAGTAATGAGTTCCAGATTCAAAATGTTGTTTCAGGGTCCAGAAAGACATTGGTTGGTATATACCTGGCACAGCAAGAAGGTAGAGATAGAGGCTATAGTCCTCTTTTCTGCAACTCAAAAAAGACATCTAGACAGAATTGTCTGCTAATGTAAAACAGTTGGGACTGGCAGACGAGAGGCAGAGAAGAACACACCCCGAGTCAACCAGAAAGCAAACACAGCACTTACATGGTGGAGTAAATCAACACATTCAAAATCACAGCATAAAGGTGCTGAGGTGGAGAGAGAGGCAGTATGTTTATCTTCATGACCATTGTTTCATTAATTGTGATTAATATGCTCTATGCTAAGAAGATTAAGAATACTTTTTTTTTTTTTTTTTTTTTTTTTTTTGAGACGGAGTCTCGCTCTGTCGCCTGGGCTGGAGTGCAGTGGCCGGATCTCAGCTCACTGCAAGCTCCGCCTCCCGGGTTTACGCCATTCTCCTGCCTCAGCCTCCGAGTAGCTGGCACTACAGGCGCCCGCCACCTCGCCCGGCTAGTTTTTTGTATTTTTAGTAGAGACGGGGTTTCACTGTGTTAGCCAGGATGGTCTCGATCTCCTGACCTTGTGATCCGCCCGTCTCGGCCTCCCAAAGTGCTGGGATTACAGGCTTGAGCCACCGCGCCCGGCAGAAGATTAAGAATACTAAAGAATAGTAAGCAATGTGTTTGTTCTCATCAGATTGCTCTGGATGAGAATACAAGACATAAGTATGTAAAAAAAATTAATTAAAATGAAGACAACTGTACAAGTGATATTAGGAAGTACATAAAATTTCTAGTGATAAATTCCATGATGCAATGACCTCTGAGAAAGAACAACCAGCTTTGCTGGTGACTGTTGGAGCAGCAGCTGGTGCTCGTTGGAGCAGGAGCTGGTGCTCTTGTGTACACAGGCTTTATTTTCATAAAGCCATTCAGGGTCTCATGAAGGTAATCTAATCAAGGTGGTTCTTTTTTTTTTTTTTTTTAGAGATGGGTTATGTTGACCAGGCTGGTCTCCAACTCTTGGCCTCAAGTGATCTGTTTCAGCCTCCCAAAGCGCTGGGAATACAGGCATGAGCCACTGCACCCGGCCTAATTAAGGTGGTTCTAACAGCTCCTGGAACACTAATGTGTGGTTATTTTTAGAGGACTGAGAAGCCTATGCCAAACAATTTTGTGGGTGGGGGGGAGGCGGTTAGGGCTGTGATAAATTATAATGGACCCAAGAGAGAGCCAGTGTTATGAATTCTGGACTGGTAGTATCACAGAAGACTTCTAGACAGAGGTGAGTTACACTTTGAAGGGAATGTTGCAGTCCTCTTCATTCTGTGTTTAGCAGCTACATTTTCTTAAAAAATGGTAAAAACAAGGCATTATCCAGATGAGAATCAGATGTAGTTTGGAATCAGTAGACTATGTAGGGGCAGCAAAGCATAAAGAATATGGATTGCTGATGAAGCTGGATCAGGGAAAATCAAAATTGAAATTCAGGATCCTTTCTTTTCAGACCCTAAATGTCTGAGGGGAGCAGGTAACACTAGGCTAAGAGAAAGAAATTGTCACCAGCAAAAAGAAAGAGAAAGCAGAAGCCCAAGAATTAATGTGATCCACAGCAGGGTAGCCTTGTACTTAGTGGCACGCTCGAGAGAGAGATCGGGCTATGTGTGGGTAGCATGGAGTCAACTGTATATTATCTTTCAGGTAACTTGAGTGTTAAGGAGTGGCAGGAGGTCTTGCTCACTGCAGTAAGAATCTACAGCATCATCCAACGATTAATATAGGTAAGTTGTTCAATGGGGCACATTTCCTAGGCTTTTAGATTGAGGACCTGTACACGGAGAAGAATGACTGTGGCCTGAGAGTAATATGCTTCACGTGGATTTCCTTAGGCATGTGGAATAGAATTTCAGTTGAAAGTGAACATTTGCTTGGAACTTTTAAAGTTTCAACCACTCACATTGGGGGAATCTGTTCTCTTTGAAAATGTGAGAAATGTTTGCCATTTGAAATTTTTATTTCCAGACCCAGAAATATTAAGGTTTACAGCTTTAGAAAAGAAACACATGCTTTAAAATGTGATGAAATATCAAGCCATTCCAGGGAATATGCTTAAGTAACCTTATATGAATCCAACAAGACTTAAGAGTATAGATAACTTGGAGAAGTCATCCTCTTCCAAAGGAAAATCTACAGCATTTCCACCAATTCTTTTAATATTAACCCATTACACATTGCCATAAATAGTATAATAAAAGATAACATATGTAGCTATATTTGATTTAATCCAGGAAATAAAGAAGAATGGTATAAAGAAACACTCTGTACAGTATTTCTAGAAAGACTAACAGGACTACCTATTTAAAAATCCAAATCTAATAAAACTAAGAAATAATGAACTCTTCATTGCTAGGCTTCAGTTTAAAGACAAAAGAGACTGAGCACTTTAAATTGAGAAGAAAAACTAATTCCGTGGAAATTATATAAAGTAAGTTGACACTATATAAAACTCTTGAGTTTTAGATAAAAGTGCTCAAGTCGGGTCAACATTATCTTTTTTAATTCTTCAAGTACAGACAGTTCCAGGAAAAAATGATCTAGTCTTTGCTCCTGGATTTATGATGGAACTTCCACTTCTTATATTTGCCAAATGATTTGAATAATCTCATCACTACACTTTCTTGGAAATTACAGACAGGGACACATTGTGTTTCTCAGTCAATATATATGAGTCCATATGTACATCTGTCCAATCTACCAAGACATTCCATGTCCTTGGCTGGAATAATAAAATGACAACTAGAAAAGAGAATAATGAAATTAATTTTTGGTGGTCTCTCTAATCCCCCATATGGGGTGTGCACACAAATATGATGCCCTGTAAAGAGTCCAGGATGAATTAGACCACAGGACTGATGGGTGCTGTGACATGAGGAATGCATCTTGAGCATCTGTGAGGTTATAGACTTAACTGTTTCTTCACAAATTAGATTTTATTACTTGTTTATATAAAAGCTACTCCCTGAGTAAAATTTTCTTTTATTTTTTCAATTCTCTTTTGAATCATCTTGCATTTTCTAACCAGCTAATGTGGTAAGTATTTATGGGAGAGGAAATTTTTTAAAAATGAACAGAGTTATTGCTTCTTTCTTCTTTCTAAACGATTCCCAGGATATCAATACTTCCACAACCGGGGTCCCAGGGACAGCATTGTCCACTGGTGGACTTGTCACTTTCTGACCTCCTTCCACATCTCTGTTCCCTCTTGTTGGGCACCCCTTCCCACCTCAGATATCACCTTCAGTCAGTCAGTGCATTTTCCACAATCACCACTAGTTCCAAAGCAATCATCCACTCCCATCAACTCAACTCTCATTTACTATCTTTTCCAATTCCTCCTCTTTAAAAAGAAAATATTTTGGAGCTGCTAAAAGTTCCAGCTTTTTTTGTTAAAATATCTAACTGACAAAGATTGTATATATTCAATGTGTACAACATGATGATTTGATATACCTCCATTTGAAGTCGAAGCAGTAGACAATTGGTTTATTACAGAGTCCTGACTACTAGGCTACCCACGAAAACCTGTTTGGTTTTAGCTTAAAAGTTAGAATTTCAAAATATTACTCAAATAACCAAAATGTTTCCCAGGCTTAAGCCATCGTTGTGATTGCTTTGAAAAACTGGTCCTGCTTTGTGTTTATAGATGGAGCTGCTGAGACTTGAGTGTGTAGCATGTACTCTCCAGATCTGGTCTACTCTCACTAGTCATTACTGATTCTTTTTATCTTAAAAGAGGCCAGTTGTCACATTATGGAGAAGGTCATGGTATTTCAAAAGAAGTGTAAGCTCATTATAAGAAATGCAGCTTGTAAAATTGCTTCTTTTTTATAGCAATCAAAAGGGTTATGCATATTCTTACACATACAGATATTTAGCAGCTATTGAACACCTAATGATAACAGAAAGACATAGCCAACAATGTACGTGCAATTCAACTGTTGCAGTCAGTACTTTATGGAAGAGGTAACTGGGTCCTCGTCAGGGTAAAGTGGGAGCAATGACACACTTGTTAGCTGACTGCAGAGAGGCTGCCTCTGTGTGTTTCTGGGGTTAACAGTCCTCAGTTTCATCAAGCTCCTGAGTTCCTTGATTCTTTTATTGCAAATCCCCAAATCCTAGGGTTAATTCACACAGTGAGATGTATTCATATCATAAAGGAATTTCATTTTGAAATCCTTATGGCCAAGCCTTGCTTCTTGCAGGAAAAGTATCTTGGATTCTCTCCGCAGGTGAGCATCCCAGAGGAAAATTAATAATAAGAAAGCCTGTAGCACAGCTGCAACACACGTGAAATGCTTTATGGAGACTTGACTCAAGGCTAAGCATGGCATGAAGCGATTCAAGACAGAGAGTTGTGTGCAGTCAACTAATCAGTTTTCCCAGTTAAGGCAAGTCCCTCAGAAGCCACCAACCTGGCCTGTCACCTGGGCCTCTTACACAGATGCCTGTCTGCCTGGCTTACTGGCACCTCCACAGGACAGAGGCTCTCTTCTCCACTAAAATATTGGAGAGCATATTGGGACTTCTCAAAATCTAAGTCCAAAAACTGAGGCTACAGTATGTGTTACTGGGAATTGGGAAATGATTTGAGCTCATCAGAAAAATTTTTGAAAGCATCCCAAGAGCAGTGGAATTGAGGCTATGATTTCTTTTCTCTTTTTTCTTTGAATTAATAATTTCTGAAATATATTTTATCTTTACACTAAGGTGGTATTTTTTTAACTTTCGTTTTGGACTCAGAGTTACATGTGCATGTTTGTTATGTAGGTAAACTCATGTCACGGGGATTTGGTGTACAGATTATTTTGCACCCAGGTACTAAGCATAGCATAGTAAATGATAGTTACTTTTCCTGATGCTCTCCCTCCTCCTACTATCCTCCCTCAAGGAGGCCCCAGCGTCTGTTGTTCCCCTCTTTGTGCCCATTGGTTCTCATCTTTTAGCTCTCACTTATAAGTGAGAATATGTGTATTTGCTTTTCTGTTCCTGCATTAGCTTGCCAAGTAGGCAACAGGTAATTAAGATGTATGGCAAGGAGACCCCATGAGTTTCCTATTGCTCTTGCAAATAATTACCACAATTTAGTGACTTAAAGCAACACAGGTATATTAGCTTACAGTTCTGGAGGTCAGGAATCTGAAAAGGGTTCTACTGAGCCAAAAATCAAGGTGTCTACAAGGCTGTTTCTTCAGGAGGCTCTAGATGCATCTGTTTCCTTGCCTTTTCTGCCTTCTGGAGGCCACCTGCATCCCTGGGTTCATGACTCTCTCCTCCCTTCAAAGCCAGCAGTTACATCACTCCAACCTTTGCTTCAGCCCTCACATCTCCTCCTCTGACTGTCCCACTTCCTCTCTCACTTGTAAGAAACTTGTGATTACATTGAATGCACCTGAATAATCCCATATCAACACCCTTAACTTAATCACACCTGAAAAATCCATTGTGCCATGTAAGGTAACATATTCACAGGTTAGAACAATTGAAATTTGGACATCTTTTCTGGGGGAGTAGCATTATTCTGCCTTCCATGGGGGTGTCGCTTATTTCATTTGGAATCTCATGGATAAGCCTCAGATACTGTGAGAACCACATACAGACAGAAACACAAGACTGAATAGTAGGACACAGTATTGGTCACGCCTAGGTAAGACGTGGTGGACTCTTGGCTTATATGGCCTAGATTTAATTCCCCACCCCAGCTCCTATTCACTGTGTGATTTTGACCATGTAAATTTGCCTCCTCGGAACTCATTTTTCTTATTTGCAAATTAAATCTAAAACCAGAACCTATTTTATAGGATTGCTGGGCTGATTCGATGAAATAACGTATATATGGTACTATGCATGGTAAGCATTAAATATTATTTATAATAGAACACAATCATTATATATTATTTATTAATGATGGTCATAGTAAGTATTAAATAAATAATAATATAATAAATGATATGTATATATGTATACATATAAATAAATACACATGATTCATATAAATAAATGTGTATTATTTATTAAAGATAGTCATAAATATGCCCCGAGTAAACAGAAACTAGAAACCAGAGAGAAAAAATAAAATACACATCCCTAATGTCTTTCTGTAGCTGCCACAGATGATTGGGAAGAGATGGAGAGAGAAGAGAAGTGTGCTGGCTCAGAAGCTGGCTTGGGGTCACTGATCTCCATGAAGGATTACATCTGAAGTAGCCAATACCCCTCTCACAACTAGGTCAAAGAGCCTCTGGGCAGGCCCTTGTGCTTTAAAAGAACACCCAACTACAAACACCAAAGCACAAAGATTTTGTTTCTTTTTGTTTAGTCTCATAAGAAAGTTTTTTGAAAGTGTGATCATTGATTGAGTGAATGAAAATTAAAGAGGAATGGGCCAATGAGCGCCCTCAGGCCAGATGGAGCTAGGGACTGTGAGCTCTGTGGCATGACTGTGCTGGATCGAAGGAAAGGAGGACTGAGAACCATGGCCTCTGCCCTTGCATTTGCCTAACGTTGAAAAAAAAAAATCATGTAGCATATGTGTCTAGACAGAATTATATCGCCAAATACCTGCATACCCTTTCTCTGTTTTAACTTCTGCTCCAGTGGTATCATCTTGGGAAGTGCTTAGAATTACTTGAAATCCCAGTTTATTATTTTTTTAATGAGGTATTTTGGAAGGAAGTGCACCCTTCCCAGCTCTCAGGGCACTTGACTTGGTCTGTGGTTCCCTTTATGAGTTTGGACAGCTCCAGAGGCCAGCCAGGAGTTCTGGGCACTGATTGTCTTCCCCTATCCCAGTAGAGCCGGACTACTGCTCAGCTCCTGTGAGCAGCCTGGTCCCCAGTGAAACACTCTGCTTTAGCTTCTAGAGCACCAGCAGTTGGACCTGGGAAATAGACTATAGGAATCTTTAGCAAGAAGCTGGCCAGGCTTTGGATGCAGTTTGGTTTATAGTTTTAAATATTTAGACATATAGTATGTGCATCTCCAGTTGTACTCTTGCCTTGGGAGCTGTAACTGTTAGGGGCAGGTCCATAAGCAGTATTTCCTCCTGCCGTCATTAAAGGGATGTTCGTGAACCAGACAGGTGGAATATATTAGTCTTCCTCCAAGCTCACAGAGACATAGACCCAACCACAGAAATTTAAAGAACAGGAGAAGTGGGCAGAGAGAACCTGCTGGAGAGGAAACACCTTCCAAGTAAATTAAGGTGTCTTCAGGCCTAGAAACATAAAATATAGTTTCTCTGCAAATCAATTCCATGAATTCTATCTGAAGGTAAACAAAGATAGATGCAGAGTTGAAACCACATCCCCTATGGTAAAGGAAATTGGAATTACATTAACAGAGAGAACGTCCATAAACAACTCTTCAAATCAAGTCCTCTTTTATGTCACATAGTCTTTATCCGAAAAAGGATGTAGGGGTCCAGGTCATTTCAGAAGGTATTTCAGGGCAAGCATGTCTGATAAAGCCCTGGGACACCCAGCAGCCAGACTTCCTTGGGAATTCTCGTCTGCTGCTCTCTCAAATCCCTGCCAATTCCTGTGCCTTGAGATCCAACCTTCCGCAGGGAGGCTGACCACCCACGGTACATTGTCCCGAACAATCATCTCCAACATTTCTAGTGTAAGAGTTCCATTTAAGAAAGGCTGCTGCACTGGTACAATAAAATGTCTCTCTAAGGAAATGCCCTTAGAAGTGAAAACAACCGAGGGAATCAAAGCTGAGCTGAAAGAACCATGTCAATAGGAAAATCCCAAATGCTCAGCCAGGAAAATGAACACGTGTGATAGAAGGGGTTGGGAGGGAAGCCAATGCAGAGAATACCCTAAGTAGGTCAGTGTTCAGATTATAGCCATCTGCCTGGCAGCTGCAAGCAAGGGAACAGTACAGGATCTGAACACCCTTCCTCAACCATGCTGAGGGCCCGGGACACACCTCTCTCTCCTTTCCTTTCTCTTCCTTTCCTTTCTCCTAAAGCTCAGCTTCATCTCCTCCTTCTTTCTCCATCCCCACCTTTATTCCCAAACTTGCTCAGCAAAAGTTCTGACATCTCTGCTATTGCCAAATGTCTAATGATGCACACGGCATATCACAGAAAAGGAATATATTACAGCAACAAGGAAATAAAAAGAAAGCCAAAGTCCAAAGCTTTAACAACAACAACAAAAAATCTATCTGTGCACATAGGAACTGGTTTTAGAGCAAGTAATGCGCAACATTCCACGCTTTTCCCTCAAAGCCCCCGGGCTCATCTGAAAGGTCAGGGAGAAAACGGATGGAGTAGTATAAAGTCCTTTTCTTTCCTAAACAATGTAATCTTTGTAAACTTAATGTTAGGTTTTCTGAAATGCCCTGTAAAACCCTGTGTCTCCCAGCTCTCAATTTCGAAGAGTGCAATTAAGCTCCCGTGTGCAGACTTGCTTTGTTTCACCCATGGGCATGTGTTTAGAATGAAAGGGATGGTCTCATCCATCACCCAGGTCTTCTTCAACATGACATAAATGGGGCCACAGAGGGGAGGGAGGTGGGAGGTCATTTGCTACCAACCACTTGCCTTCACCAGTGTCTTGTCTTTCTCCTCTGAGACCTCCCTGAGGTTACAGGGCCTTCCTCTCCCCCTCAAACTCCTACATCTACTGCCCTGGATTGTAATTTCAAAGTTTCAGTTTTCTCAGAACAGTTTCCATTTCCCTGGCTACACTGAAAGCTTGTTCAGAATTTACATTTCATGTCAGTCTCACCACATCCCCACTCCCATAGATCCCCCAGTGCAGAGCTGGTTCCTGATCCAGTAGCTTCTGAGTTGATGTTTGCCACCTGATGCGGTGCTGAGAGCTTGCTCCCTGCTGGGAAATGATGGATTTTCATGTACGGAGACTGGTATGAGTAGAGATGACTGCTATGAAGCAGCCCCATGTACTGAAAAAGCACAGACTTCAGAGAACGACCAACCGGAATCTAAATCCTAACTGCCACTCCTTGTAACTTAGGAAGTTACTTTACCTTTCTTTACTTGCTTCTCTATCTAGAAAGTGGGAAAATAACACCAACCTCACAGCATAGATACATGAGGAGTACAGTAGATTTATTGTACAGTAGATTTATTTATTTATTTATTTATTTATTGGCAAAATAATTGGATGGCAGAAAAAAAAAAAATTCACCAGTGCCCTCCTGGAGAGATTTCAGTATTTTTAAAGGAATAATAAATATATTAAGAAAATCAGGAGTTGGAGTGAGAACTCAAAAAGCATTCTCAAGCCATAAAAAGTATTTGGTATATAGGCTTCAATGGAGAGTGAAGGTTTGAAATCCGATAAGCAGAGGTTTTTTATTTATTTATTTATTTATTTTGGAAGAGAAGGAGGAGGAAGAGGTTTAGGTTACACAGCCTTGGAGTAGCACCAAGACAAAGTTGAACAGAGCAACTGAGCTTCATATTACATCCCAGAATTCCTTCATGAAAATTAAACTTACAGTTGACATGTTTAGGTAACATACAGCAAGTCATTTTATAATATTTTTCCCAAAAATATTGTTCCAAATGAATGTCATCTCATAACTAAGAGTAGCCAATAACTAAACACTTTGTGATTCAGAGTAGGTTCTTAGTAAGTGACTTTTGTCTTTCCTTCTCTTCCATTTCTCCTGTAGGCATAGGAGGAGAATGAACAATATTAACCTCCTAGGCATAGAGGAGTTGCAAAAGGAAAGGAAGATTTGGAGCCAAAAATAGCCTCAAATTTTTGAAGTCATGACTAGCACTAAAATATGCCCCTTCCCAGGCAATAACTATTAATTCAATCACTGCTGTTAGCTGCAGCACCACATTCCTCTTATTCGGCCACTGTTCCTTCCATTCCATTCCACAAACATGGTTTAGTACCTCTTCTAACCTAGGTGCCATAGGAACCCCCAAAATGAAGAAAACATTTCCTTGCCCTAAAGGTCACTAGTCAGAGGAACGTGGCAGGTACAAAAATAACAGGGGGCCGGGCACGGTGGCTCATGCCTGTAATCCCAGCACTTTGGGAGGCTGAGGCACGTGGATTGCTTGAGGTCAAGAGTTCGAGACCAGCCTGGCCAATACGGTGAAACCCCGTCTCTACTAAAAATACATAAAATCAGCCGGGCGTGGTGGTGCATGCCTGTAGTCCTAGGTACTCAGGAGGCTGAGGCAGGAGAATCGCTTGAACCTGGGAGGCAGAGGTTGCAGTGAGCTGAGACTGTGCCACTGCACTGCAGCCTGGGTGACAGAGCAAGACTCCATCTCAAGAATAAATATATAAATAAACAAACAAAATAGCAGAGAAGTCAACTGAATGTGCTAAGTCCCTGAAGAAAATGCAAAGGAGCAACAGATATTCAGAGAAAGTACACAAGGCACCAATTTGGTGGAATCTAGAAGGACTCTGTAGAAGAGGTAGAATTCAAGATGGTCATTGAGGCTGGGTGCAACTGTGATATGTAGATTTGGGAGTAGAGAGGACACTCCCACACATCATGATGTGATTTTACCACCCACCCTCACAGCAACCACCGCCACACCCTCTGTCAGCCAGGGTCTGGGCAAGGTCTCCATGTTTTCTTGGATTCTAATGCACCTCCTACTCAGAGCCTTCAGCTCTGGCTCTCTTTGCTTTATCACACACAGATTAGAAGCTATAATATAAGCCATATACCTCAAAACACCCAAGACACTCCCAGGTTCCAGCACTTCTTTGGGATCACTCAGCTCTCCCATCTGTAGTTTTCCATGCCTCCCTTCCTTTTCTCCCTACTAACATGTCCCATTCTTGTCTCTGAACTTGTGCTTTCAAAGCAGAATGCCACATAGGGTAGCAAGAACAGGAACTCTGGAGTCAGAAAGGGCCAGGTTAGAACCCTGATCTGACACATATCAGCTATGTAATATTTAACCTTCCAGAACTTCCAGTTTCTCATTCATAAAATGGGCCTAATAATTTTACTGTACAGATCTGGTGCCCTATAGAATTAGGATTAAATAAAACAGCACATCTGAGAGTGCCTAGAATGTGCTGTCTCATAGAAGACACCATGCTATCAGCTCCTTCCTTCTTCATATCTATTAAAAGGAATGGCAAAAACCACAACTACTTTTGCACCAACCTAATACAGTGCTTGTTCCACCAATAGCATGTATTCAAATTTGCCTCTGACCCTCCAGAAAACTTACCACCTACCAGGAGAGAATGGGCGGCTTTGCCCATGGAGACTAACTCTTACCAAAGCAACTCCTTTCTCTTTCAGTATTTTGCAGGATAATTTTAGTCCTCTCACTGCAAGAACATTTTGTTCCTAATCAGTTTGCTTATGCTCTATATCTGTTTATATTTGTACAATCACTGATGTGTTTCTTTTTTCTATTTATTCACTAAAGTGAAACTAGCTTAAGTGACTACCACGTGTGCCTAGAGGGCTGAAACCAGCCCTGTTTCACTTGGTTTGCACAGCACTTGGGCCAGGCAATGAAGAGAAAAGCACACAGTCAATACTGTCTAATGTTGGTGAACTTATAGTAAACTTTAATACTTTTCAAAAGCTTTTATTCTTCACAATTTCTAGGAAAGTGAATCAGAATTATTTTCTCCTAATCAAACTGGGAAACCAGACACAGAGAGATGAGAAGGCTCACCCAAAGCTGCATGGTCTGAAGGTAAAAGACCCTAGCAGCTGGAGTGTCTGCCTGCTGGCCCATAAAGCAGAGCAACAGGGGCAGCACAGTGAGTGACATGGAGAAACACTGAACCTGGTTCAATCTGGTCTCCACTTCTTAAAACGGTTATGAACATGGACAAGCGAGTCAACTTCTCCAAGTCTCTGTTGTATCATCTTTAGATTTATATTGTGATACCTACACTTGGTAGGGGCACGCTTGGAATTAAAAGAGATAACAAACTAATGTTTCCAGAAGAATTTTTGCGAAATAGTATGCTCTCTGCTACAACAAATATTAGTTCTCTTTCTTTCTCTTTCCTTCTTGACCTTGTGAGAAATTCTAGGGACCAAGAGACATGCCACTTAGAAGGAAATAGATCAAAATTTGAAAATGGTCTTATTTGGAAACCCTTGGTAGTCCATAACCAGAACAGAGGCTGTAATATGCTTATAGGAAACCTAGAGCTATGTATTATAACCAAGATAGTTGTTCCTTCTTCTGGGCTTTGACCACTGTTTGTGATTTACCCCTAAAATCACTTTCATCCCGTTTCTGGGTCCCTCATGAATGATAGGCATGGAAAGACAGCAGACCCCAGCAAAAAAAGAAAAAATTGGAGGGCCAATACTTCCTCTATAGGAAGAATCACTTAAAGACTGGTCCTGTCTGTGCATTTTATCCCCATCAGCTGTCTCCAACTTTCTGATGCAGTGAAATCTGTGAGCGCCAGGCCAGCACTGACCAGGTCAGGAGAGACTCCTCCAATCAACTCTTGCCATTCCAGCTAACCATAAATGACTCCATCTCTGCAAAAAGGAACAACTGACACAGTGAACTCAGCTTCTAAATGGACAACACTGACAAGCACAGCACACCAATTATTGCAGTTGGCACATCTTGAGGCTCTACAATTTAATTTGACAGGAAACTGCCAACTACAATTTAACTTGACAGGAAACTGCCAAATGCAAGGTTATTATGGCTGTCCCGTGCCCAAGGCAGCAGCCAGCAGCATGCTGCAGCCTGGCTCCTTCGATAGAAGTCTATTATTTCCTGCCTTTCTCCACCAGTGACTACTAACAAAAGAGCAGTAGGTTTCATAGGTAACCCATTACATGAAAAGCATCTGTGTCCAAATTAGGTGCTTCCAAGCACTGTGTTCTCAGCTTATGTCCCAGTGCTGGTTTTCTCTGGCAGAGATAGTGAAGTGAAAAAACATAGAGGCATTTCTCAGGGTCAAGAATGGATATCAGCAACACATGTCACCTTTTGCACACATTAAAGTCCTTGTGAATCAGGCTTGCCTCCCCTGAAAAATAACAGAAAAAGTGTTTAGCTAGTCACAGGGAAAAGATAATGGAGTTCAGATCACAGAATGAGAGGTCTTTGGGTAACGTGTCTTTGAAAACTGCCAACTCTAATTCAAAGGTTTGCTTATTTTGACCAGGAATGAGGGTTAGCAATTGTCAGGTCATCCATTGTACCCTACATGAAATCCAAAGAAAATAAAGCAAAAATTCAGGAGACCACATTTTTTTTAAATCTGGTTTTCTGTGAAAAATAAATAACAGGGTATCACAATAGGAGTGAGTGTTTCTAGAGATTTTGATTATTTTGAATCCATGGTCTGAAGTCTTTGCATTCCACAGGAAAGCTCCTGCAGACTGTGAAATGTTCTAATTTGGTGTGACAGAACCCTTTATGGGAAGACCCATCAAGGAATATTATCCGGATCTGGCTTCTTGGCTTATGTCAAATATGTAGATCATTCTTTCCTTTCTCCAGTTCTCCTCACTCCTTGGGTTAATCTCTCCTGATTGCCTCAAAACCATCCAGCTCTTCACCAGAACTTCTCCAGAAGAGATCTGTCTTAGCTGGGCTCCCTCAAATCTCTAATGGCGCTGGGTGCTCTAACCATTTTCCCACCCCCATAATGTTCACAGACTGAATAAAATATAGATCCCTACCCCTCAGATGCATGCCCAGCCCTAGGAAAAATGATGCTTCAAATGCTCCTCCTCCTGGGCCAGCCCACTGCTATCACCCAAGTCGAAGGCCTCTTCATCTCTCACCTACTCTCCTAAAGTAGCTTTCCATTTGGAATCTCCACATTTCATTTCTCCTATCCAATATATCCTCTATTCTCTTTTTACTAAACTTCTTAAACTCAGCTCTGACTATATCATTGAACCGCACAGAACCCTTCCTGGACTCAGTCCCTACTGAGTTGAAGTATGCATTCCCAAACTTCTGCACCCACCAACAGACCCAAATCACAGCCAATGGGTTGCCAGCACCACCATGTCATAATGAGGATAGTCTTTATGGAGAACAGTATGGAGTTTCCTCAAAAAGACTAAAAATAGAACTACCAAAGGATTCAGCAATCCCACTGCTAGGTTTATATACGAAAGAAAATAAAGCAGTATATGGAAGAGATATCTGCTCCTCTATGTTTATTGCAGCACTATCCACAATGGCCAAGATATGGAATCAACCTAAGTGTCCATCAACAGATGAACGGATTTTTTAAATATGGTATATATACACAATGGAGTATTATTCAGTCATAACAAGAATGAACTCATGTCATTTGCAACAACATAAATGGAACTGAAGGTCATTATCTTATGAAATAAGCCAGACGCAAAAAGACATATATTGCATGTTCTCACTCATATGTGGGAACTAAAAAAGACTGAATGGGAATAGAGAGTAGAATGATGGTTACGAGAGGCTGCAAAGGGTAGCAGGGAGTGGGTGGAAAGAGAGGTTAGTTAATGGGTACAAAAATACAATTAAATAGAAGGAATAAGATCTAGTGTCCAGTAGCACAATAGGATGACTATAGCTAACAATAATATATTGGATATTTCAGCCGGGCACGGTGGATCATGCCTGTAATCCTAGCACTTTGGGAGGCTGAGGCCAGTGGATTACATGAGGTTGGGAATTCAAGACCAGCCTGGCCAATATGGAGAAACCCTGTCTCTACTAAAAATACAAAATTAGCCAGGCATCAAGGCGCATGCCTGTAATTCCAGCTACTCAGTAGGCTGAGGTAGGAGAATCACTTGAACCCGGGAGGCGGAGGTTGTGGTGAGCCTAGATCACGCCATTGCATCCAGCCTAGGCAACAAGAGCAACAGTCTGTCTCAAAACAAACAAACAAAAGTATACACGTACATATAGGATATTTCAAAATAACTAAAGAAGTAGAATTGGAATGTTTCTAACACAAAGAAATGATAAATATTTGAGGCAATGAATACCCCAATTATCCTGACTTGATAATTCAACATTCTATGCTTGTATCAAAATTTCACATGTACCCGTAAATATACACAGCTGTTACGTATCCATAATAATTAAAATGAAAAAAAGATTAAAGAAGTAGAGACATGGATTATCTGAATTCTGTGTCAGAGTTAAGTGAGACGGGGCCCAACATTTATACAGTGTGTGCAATTTATACGCTCTTCACATCCGTTGTTGTACTTGGTCTTCACAGTAATGCTCTGAGGAGGTGATACTGCTTTCCTTAAAATAGATGAAAAAACTAAGACTTGAAGAGTTAAGTTACCTATTTGATGATGCCAATAACATGGAGGCAGGATGAATTCGGGGCTTTCATTCCTAGTTCAGTGCTAGCTCTCCCCAGCCACCCACAGGGAGAACAGGGGCCCCTGGTAAGGGAAGCTTCGTGGAAACCTTGAGAACTGAAGCTGCCCTCGGGCTTGAACAGACCTTCAGAGGCTTGGAGACAGAATGGCAGCCTCTTCAGAGAGAAAAGCTGCAATCCAATCCTTTCCTCCTCCAAGAACAATAAGTGTGCCTGTCTCTCCAGGACAAGCAGCCATTCAAGGAGAAAGAGACAGAAGAAACCCAGCCAAAGAAAACCTGCTGTGCCTGGGGAAGGAATATGAAGACAGAAGTTTTTCCCTCTGTGTAGGAAATCAGCCTTGGTGGATACCTACCTAGTCCAAAGAATAGACTAGACAAGCCAGAAAGGGTCTAAAATGCAACTGAGAAAAGAATTTTTTTAAAGAACCGCAATTAAAATTGAGAACGGGGGTTTTATCAGTTAAAAAAACTTAATTGACTCTTCATTCAGGCTAAATATTTCTTTTCCATGTTCTCTAAAATAGAATATGAAAAAGATAATAAATATAAAGAATGAAATTATCTATCTAGAGTCTACAAGCTTCCCCCAAACGAAACTCAGTGTAGTGAGGTACAAAGGGCCCTTTATATAAACTCTTGTGGTTCAAGCTTTTCCAAGAAAATTATTTCCCAAACAACTTGGGCTGTGGCCTGTTTGACACTCTCTGCTCTTGCCATCACAAAGACAAGACGGGTCCCAGAAGTGTCAGATGAAGGAAGGAAAAAAATGGCTTTTTAACCTCAGGGTAGGATCAACAGTTAAGGGCAACTCAGTTTCTTACATGGCAACTCTCCTCTGGAAAGGCCAAGAGCATGTGAATGCCACACATTTCTGGCCAAAATGTGCAATTCAAGACAAGAGCAGGCATCTTCCAATGCATAGCTTCTACCACATCTGTGGGATTATCACTGGATGCACACTCACACCCAGAAAACCCCACACTACAATCTCTCCTCCTGACCCAGTTGCCTGAAGAAATGGTTTCTAGAGTGGAAGTTCCATGAGAGTTTTCTTCACTGATAAGTGCTTAGAAAAGTTCCTGGCAGGCTGTAGGTGCACAAAAAATAAATACTGAATGAATGGGTGAATAAGGATATCAGTAAACTCACTGTATGCCCCTAATAATCCTTTCCCATTTCCCAATAATCCAAGTACTATGTAGAGCCAATTTAGAATCTCATACACATAGTGCTTAGAGGAACATCAAAAGTTGATTTAATTCATAAAATGCAGCCTGCCTGAAATTCTTGAGGCTACAAACTCAACCTGGAAGAATCTAGTGTTCAACCACTGTTGAACCAAACTGCCTGGTAAGTGCAGTTTTCCACTGTCCTAAGGGTATTGTTTGATTTTTAATACAGCAAAACTAATAGAATCTGCTTCCATCAAAGCATTCTAAGTAGTGTTGATTGTTCATACTCCTAGAGCAGCCCAGCAATGGAACTGATGTCTTAAATATATATATATATCCTCTTTGAATGCACCTGTTTCTGTCTTCATTCTCCCAGTCACCGATGCTTAGAATCTTGATGCCCTCATAAATGCCTGCTTATGCTTTTCACAAATACAATCAACTCATCCTGGCAGGTCTTTCCTATGTGTCACTCTCATCACTTCCCAAAGAGCTGTCATTTCAGCAGTCATACCAAGTTCCGGTATCCCATCCTGGACTATGAGATACTCACCCACGTGATCTGACAGCTTTCCAGACTCTCCCCTTTCACCCATCTAACACTTCCCTGATAGATTTATTCAAAAAAAGAAAATCAGAGCCCTGCTACTTGTCAAGCTGATCTCCTGACTGGTCCCACACAGGGAAGATGGTATTAGTGCTCTCATTTTATTGATAAGGAAGCAAAGGCTCAAAGAAAGAGAAGGAAATGAACAACTTGGGTATTCTATCACATACCATGCATTGTAATTGGACAATCCTGTTCTGGTCTTCATGGACTATGGGTTGTACCCCCAAAGATACCAGACAGATTTCTACATATGCCAGATACATTTCTGCCTAAGCTACTCTTCCTGCCAAGAATGTCTCCTCACTCCCTCCTTACTCCTTCCTCCAAGCCATATTTATGTGACTAAAATGGAAAACGCTTAGGACTTGAAGTTATGGACAAGCTGTATGGTCTTGGGAAAGCTACTTAGCTGTGCTGAGCATCAGTTTCCTTAGCTGTAAAATTCAAATTGTAAAAATAATGGTAATGATAATATATCACAGGATGGTTGTGGGAATTTAATGAAACCTTGTAAATTCCAATTATAACGCATGGTATATGGTAGAATACTCAAGTTGTCCATCTTACTCTCTTTCATTGAGTCTTTGGTTTCTTATCCATAAAATGAGAGCACTGATAACATCTTGCTTGAAGGACTTTTGTGATGTTGAAGTGGATGCAATTGCTTGGATACTGGTAACACTTTGGTGGTTTTTATCACCTTTTCCTCCAAGCTTGACTCACAGGAGCCAATGGCAAGTCTTTCCCCAAGCACCATAGGGTACAGCGATGCTCTATCGCCTTGACATTGACTGTCTGGACTCCTCAGGAGTGTAGCATAGAGTATGTTGAGATGTTTTGGTGGTTGTTATGCTGAGGTTTGTTTTGGCTTTCTCATCGATTCTCATCTTTCTCATGTGTCCACTCAAATTGAGTGGAAGCCCCTGAGGACAGGAACTACATCTCATGCAGCAGCTTCCTATCCCATAGAGCCTCACACACAGTAGGGAGTCAACAGTTACTTGCAGTGGCTGCTGCAGCCAAGCGTGGGACTGGCAAAGGGGATGAGAACTCCATGGGTGCCAGCTCCAGCTAAGAGGGCTTCTATCTGAGAGGCTCCACGACCTGATTGAGGCTGCTTGTTCTCACCAATGACCTGGGAACAATGTGCCAGATATTGCTGAGAAACGGAATCATCAGTAACATTAGGAGGAATAAGGGAAGGATCCGACTACTGCCCTGCTCCCCTTCAGCACATTCCAGTGTGTGCAACAAACCGTTTCTTCTTCCCTGGAGAAGGACAGTGCAGGAGGAGAGGTAGGGCCTATACTACAGAGCTGCTTCTTGTTCCTGAGGAACACATCTGTCTCCCTGGGGGCCTCTCGGGCCTCAAAGCTAAATGAGGCCTTTCACAACCCCGCTTGGAGTTCCTGTGAGTTAAAATAGTCACACACTCAGGGTGATAACTGTGCAGTTCCCAAAAAGCTGTCATTTCAGCAGTCACACGGAGTTGAACTACCTCCCTTGTACTATTTTTATGTATGCTCAGTACAATTTTTTTCTCCCACTCAACAGGCCAGGATTTTCCTGTCTGAGAGCAGTGGCCTCTTTCTCAAACACCCTGTAATTTAAATTGAGCAACACTCCCCTACCTCCCATTTCTTCTTAACTAGCTCTTCCCTGACATTGATGAGAACCAGAACCAATGAGGGTCAGAGCAGTAAACTCTCATGTCCATGGCTGTCTGTCTCTGCCCATCATTCATCTCTACTCCCTCCTTGCAGAGCCAAGCCACCCAGGGAAATCAGAGCTTCTGCATGGCAGAATTACTCCTAGGGCATAAATTCCAACATGTGTACACTGTAAGCCAATTAAGTCACTCTCAGTATTTTCTCCTGTCTCAAATAAATAAGGATTGGGGAAGTCCTGCCAAGCAGGGTCCCTTTATGGAGAAGTTTTATCTCCAAATGGGCCAGGACTACAAAGCCTATAGCAGAAGCTCCAGAAGACAAGAAACCCAAGTCCCATTCTCATAAATAAATGCAAAGGGGCAATCTCAGGCCAGGCTCAATTGCCTCTTCCTCCTCATCTGCATCATCTAAACTCATCTGTTGAAAGCAGATAGCAACATCTTTTTTTTCCTGACAAAAGGGTGCCAAGACAGGTGATCTCTCAAGATGCCCTCCAGTTCTGGGGTCTGAGATGCCATGGCGTGGGGATGGTAGAAGTCAGGACATATTGCAGATGCATCTAGAGCAGTGGTTCTCAGCTGGAGGCTGCTGGTGGTGGGGATAGGGTGCTACCAGCATGTAGTGGGCAGAGGCCAGCGATGCTACTAAACATCCTGCAATGCCCAGGACAGCCCCCCTCAATAAAGAATCGTCGTGTCCAAGATGTCAACAGGGCTGAGTTTGAGAAGCTCTAGTCTAAATTAATCCAACAAGGATTTGGGGAAAAGATAAAATGAGTGCAGAAATCCCAACACTCCTGCACCCTGAAATGAGCTGAAATTATTTCTGAAGGAAATATTATTTCTAAGGAATAATATTATTTCTAATAATAAAAATTATTTCTAAGGAATATCAATCTGGAGGTAAAAAGAGGACAAAGGCCGAGCGTGGTGGCTCACACCTGTAATCCCAGCACTTTGGGAGGCCAAGGTGGGTGGATCACCTGAGGTCAGGAGTTTGAGACCAGCCTGGCCAACATGGTGAAACCCATCTCTACTAAAAATACAAAAATTAACCAGGCGTGGTGTTGGGCACCTGCAATCCCAGCTACTCAGGAGGCTGAGGCAGGAGAATCGCTTGAACCTGGGAGGCACAGGTTGCAGTGAGCCAACGTGGCACCACGGCACTCCAGCCTGGGTGACAGAGCGAGATCGTCTCAAAAAAAAAAAAAAAGAGGAATAAAAATCTTGTAGATCAAACCAGAGAAAGGCATCGTTTGTATACTTAAAAGTTAAGGGATTTCTGCTAAGGAACCAATGGACCCATACTGAAAGAAAAAGCTGACTGCTGAATCACAACTTTCCTTCCCTAGGAGAATCACAACTCTCCTTCCCTAGGAAATGGTACAACCCCACTTCTTGTAAGCAAAGGAAAACCTGTCAGAATACCCTACTACCCCTAATGTGGAGGGCTGGGAGCCAGAGATGAGGGTAGGCTGAGGAGCAGCCCAACCCCATCCAGTGTTAACCTGGTACCAGCTGATGGACAGCTTCCCGAATTTAGCTGAATTACAAGGCTGAAGAGCAAACACAGCCACACTTAACCAAGAGCCTGCAGGTAGGAACCCTAAGGAATCCCTGGATGAGGATCCTTCTCGGTGCAGTGGGATTCAGTCTCTCTACTCTCCCTTCGCTGGGACGTTCTTCCACACACACCAGCCTGTTGCTCCAGAAAAGAGGCAAGTTTCAGCCAGCCACGCCCCTCAGCGACCTCAGGTTTTGGACATCTGGCAATTGTGTAGCAACTGAAATGAAGATTCTTCACTGTGACTCCTTAGAATGCTGGGTTCCTCCCCAGGATCTCCTGGCCCACCAGACCTCTCAAAACATCATCCGAAAGCACAGCCCCTGAACCTGACATTTGGGAGGAAGAATCTAACTGCCAACAGGTGGACACAAGAGGACTCACACAAACATGTTTGTACTTTTTTAGTTGTTACCACAGTGGGATATTTCTCTTCTTATTCAAGAGTGAATACACAGAAAACAAAATTTAGGGACTGTCAAAGTGTCCTGCAGTGTAGAAGAAAGAGGTAGATTTAAAAAAAAAACCAAAGAAGTAGAAAAGAGCCCACTTTAATAAACAGATCTACTGTTGCAAAGAAAAAACCTTAACATTTACTATCTTTCTTAACAAAATACAAATCTTGATTAATAAAAGAAGAAAGAGTTAAACATAAGACTAAATGGAAAAAAACCCTGCAGGTTCAGGAAATTATGTAATAAAAAATGTTATAGTAGAATTTAAACCACTCTTTAAAAGAACAGGATTGAGAATGTGGAAAATTAAGTCATGTAGCAGATAAACACAAAAATTTCTCCCAGAAGCATAGGAAAATGACAAACAGAAAAAAAAAAAAACACATTGAAAGGAAAAATTATTTGTATAGATGACAAAAGTGACCCAATGCGTGGATGATTAGTGCTTTTTTATAAGAGACCAGAACAAACGGATTCAGAGTAATATTGTAAGAATGATGTCAAAGAAGAAAACCTTCAGAAACTGAATGAGGACTACCTTGACCAATGAAGTATGGTGGTAAGTGACATCCACGGCTAGATCATAAAAATGTCATGCGCTTCAGCCTTTTTCTGTTGGGTTGTTGTCTTAGAACCTGGCCACCACGCTGAGAAAGCCAGGCAGTCATGTGGAAAGGCCACATGTAGGTGTTCTGGCTAAGCTCTAATTTCCCAAGCAGCAGCCACGCATGTGAATGAGTGAGCCTGCAGATGACTCCACCTTTAGGTGTCCTCAAGTGACACTTTGTGGAGCAAGATGAGCTGCCGCTCCCAAGCCCTGGCCAAATTGTGAGTTCATGAACAAACTGAAGGATTATTGTTATTTTAAGCCCCTGTGTCTGGGGGTTTTATTATACAATAATAGACAACTTGAACAACAACCAAAAAGCCTCTCAACTAAAAAGAAGTAAAACATCTTAAGCAGTGGCTCCAGCACAGTGATTTGCTATTGCTGTCTTGGAGCTGAGATATGAGTAATGTGGGGGTGGGGGCAGCGGAGGGTTCAGATTTATAGTCTTCCCCTATAGCATCACGGAAGAAGCAGCCACTAAGCTGTTCTGATGTTCTGGGCTCTGAGAATACTAAATCCCCAGAGCATTTTTCCAAAATGCCCACTGTGGTTTTCTAAGAGATTCCCTGGCAATTGTCTAGGGGTTGAAATATCTTTTGGACAAGTTTTCCACACACACACACACACACACACACTCATGCACACATGCACACACACACAGCACAGCAAAGTTATTTATAAGACCAACAGGTCATCTTTTAATGTTTATAGCTCAACTTGGAGGGTTCTTTTCCAACGGATTCAGGAGCCACTTAGATAGGATAAACAAGGAAAGCTGTCTTGCAATATTTTTGAACCAACGTAAGCTGCGGCAAACTGCAATTCCCAAAGGTATTGTGGGAGGAGAAAGTCAATGCCTTGTGCTTGGAGACCTAAATTATCTTGTGACTGAGGCCCTGTTCTTTGTGGTTCTCAAAGTCCTGCTTCAGTTGTTTTCTGTGGACAGTTGACACCCACTTGCCTGGGGCCACCTCTACTCTTAGAACCTGAGACAGCCTCCTGTGAGCTGATAAGAAACACTTCTAGGCAGCTCCGTCACCCACCCCACTGGGGCTGACTCATCCGTAACTTACTCCTCGGAGAAATTGAGAACATCTCTTTAAGACACATGACACTGGCCACGTGACAGACTGGATGGGATGGGGGGGTGAGGTGGATAAAAGGAAACCACTGAAACTTTTAAAAACAAAACAAGGGACTTAATATGCAACAACCAAGTATACTAAATGTATTCTTGCTCACTAAACAGCTGAGCTGAGCCCACTGAAAACACAGGTGTCCCCTTTATCTCAGACAACAAGATTCAGTGGAACTTAAAAATGAGGTAGAAGAAACATAAGGACCAGCCCAGTGTGGTTTCTCCTACAAAGCAGGCCACGAGAGAGGAAAGCATAGCAAGCCTTTCTGAGTGCACACCCAGGATCATCCCTCCACCTGCCCTGCTTCCCTTCCAGCAAACCCCAGAACAATGCCCTCTCCCTGTCACTGCCACTCCCCACATTCGCCCTCACCTACCCAACTGGGGCAGTCTTCCTCACCTTGCCTCCTTGACTGACAGTAAGGAAAAATGCAGAATCCCATTTTAATTTAAGAATTTTATAACAAATTATGTGAGGAAACTGATAAAAGACCTCAAAAATAGGCAACATAGGGAAGTGACAGATGTCCAGAAGTCTGACAGTCTTACAGAGTTCTAACACCTTGGGGTGAGGCGACACCTCAGGGAGGGGCAGGGTAGGAAGAGGTTGGCCAGGTCCTTGCTGTGGGCTCACAGAGGAACAAGCACAAAGAAGAAGACCTTCCTTTCACCACCTTCCCTTCCCTCCTTGGTCATGCTGAGCTTTCAGAATGCTTCTACTGGGCTAGACGTGGTGACTCACGCCTGTAATCCTAGCACTTTGGGAGGCCGAGGCAGGCGGATCACCTGAGGTCAGGAGTTCAAGACCAGACTGACCAATATGCAGAAACCCCGTCTCTACTGAAAATACAAAATTAGTCAGGTGTGGTGGCACATGCCTGTAATCCCAGCTACTCGGGAGGCTGAGGCAGGAGAATCACTTGAACCCAGTAGGCGGAGGTTGAGATGATGAGCCAAGATAGCACCATTGCACTCCAGTCTTGGCAAGAAGACTGAAACTCTGTCCCAAAAAAAAAAAAAAAAACAAGAATGCTTCTTCTGAAGTCCTCATTGTGGTCTTCATACTCGTGAAACATACTACCTTAAAAAAAAAATACATAAAAAGTTATATTTTTAGAGAATGTACCCATGGGAAGCAATTGCTCCCCTAACTCCTCCCCGTCATGCAATGGAAGCATGCGTGTCAGGTTGGCACACTGTGAAAATCCCAAGGACTTAAAGTCTGTAAGATCCGGAACTCAAGGCTTGAGAATTTCTCTACCCTTTTTAAATTTTATTTCCTTTCCTTATAGCCTTCCCTTACAGCCTTCTCTTATGTACTTTTTTTTTTTCTTTCCTGGCTCCAGTCTAGAAAATTATACTTTTCTTCGTGAGATATCAACATGTCTTTTTGAGCCTCCATTCTATACTTAACTTTTAGTCCCTCATGCCCCAGTATTCTTCATCCAGATTCCTATCAGCCACCTACTCCCATTTTCTGCATAACAAAGATGGTATTCCCACCACCAGGGACTCCTGGTCTCCCAGCCCATCAGTGGTGCCATCACAGGGAGCCTCCACTCATAACCACATGACTGTGGGAGGGTCTCAGGATTAGCTAAAGACTCTGAATTAGCTAAGAATACTCATGCCCCGTAACACCAATGTAAGTCTGAAATCTCAGAAATATGGTAAAATCTTTCAAGATTAACTATAGTGGTGGGCAGTTCCAAGACAGCAGAATAGGAATAGTTCCAGCCTCCAGCTCTCAGCGTTAGTGACACAGAAGACGGGTGATTTCTGCATTTCCAACTGAGGTACCGGGTTCATCTCACTGGGGCCTGTCGGACAGTGGGTGCAGGACAGTGGGTGCAGCCGACCAAGAGAGAGCTGAAGCGGGGCGAGGCATCACCTCACCCGGGAAGTGCAAGGGGGAAGGGAATTCCCTTTCCTAGCCAAAGGAAACCGTGACACACAACACCTGGAAAATTGGGTCACTCCCACCCTAATACTGTGCTTTACCAAGGGTCTTAGCAAATGGCACACCAGGAGATTATATCCCAAGCCTGGCTCTGAGGGTCCCACGCCCAGGGAGCCTCCCTCATTGCTAGCACAGCAGTCTGAGATGTAACTGCAAGGCAGCAGCGAGGCTGGGGGAGGGGCGCCCACCATTGCTGAGGCTTAAGTAGTGTTTAAAGTATATAAACACTATATACTATAAATAGTATATAGACAAAGCCATGGGGAAGCTGGAACTGGCAAGACTAATAAAGAAGAAAAGAGAGAAGAATCAAATAGACGCAATAAAAAATGACAAAAGGGATATCACCGCCGACCCCACAGAAATACAAACTACCATCAGAGAATACTATAGACACCTCTACACAAATAAACTAGAAAACCTAGAAGAAATGCATAAATTCCTGGACACATACACTCTCCCAAGACTAAACCAGGAAGAAGTTGAATCCCTGAATAGACCAATAACAGGCTCTGAAATTGAGGCAATAATGAAGAGCCTACCAACCAAAAACAGTCCAGGACCAGATGGATTCACAGCCAAATTCTACCAGAGGTAAAAGGAGGAGTTGGTACTATTCCTTTTGAAACTATTCCAATCAATAGAAAAAGAGGGAATCCTCCCTAACTCATTTTATGAGGCCAACATCATCCGGATACCAAAGCCTGGCAGAGACACAACAAAGAAAGAGAATTTTAGACCAATATCCCTGATGAACATCGATGCAAAAATCCTCTATAAAATACTGGCAAACTGAATCCAGCAGCACATCAAAAAGCTTATCCACCACGATCAAGTGGGCTTCATCCCTGGGATGCAAGGCTGGTTCGACATATGCAATATGCAAATCAATAAACGTAATCCAATGTATAAACAGAACCAAAGACAAAAACCACATGATTATCTCAATAGATGCAGAAAAGGCCGTGACAAAATTCAACAGTGCTTCATGCTAAAAACTCTCAATAAATTTAGTACTGATGGAACATATCTCAAAATAATAAGAGCTATTTATGACAAACCCACAGCCAATATCATACTGAATGGGCAAAAACTGGAAGCATTCCCCTTGCAAACTGGTACAAGACAGGGATGCCCTCTCTCACGACTCCTATTCAACATAGTGTTGGAAGTTCTGGCTAGGGCAATCAGGCAAGAGAAATAAATACAGGGTATTCAATTAGGAAAAGAGGAAATCAAATTGTCCCTGCTTGCAGATGATATGATTGTATATTTAGAAAACCCCATTGTCTCAGCCCAAATTCTTCTTAAGCTGATAAGCAACTGCAGCAAAGTCTCAGGATACAAAATCAATGTGCAAAAATCACAAGCATCCTTGTACACCAATAATGTGTATTCCCATTCACAATTGCTTCAAAGAGAATAAAATACCTAGGAATCCAACTTACAAGAGATGTGAAGGACCTCTTCAAGAAGAACTACAAACCACTGCTCAATGAAATAAAAGAGGACACAAACAAGTGGAAGAACATTCCATGCTCATGGATAAGAAGAATCAATATTGTGAAAATGGCCATACTGCCCAAGGTAATTTATAGATTCCATGCCATCCCCATTAAGCTACCAATGACTTTCTTCACAGAATTGGAAAAAACTACTTTAAAGTTCATATGGAACAAAAAAAGAGCCTGCATTGTCAAGACAATCCTAAGTCAAAGAACAAAGCTGGAGGCATCACGCTACCTGACTTCACACTATGCTACAAGGCTACAGTAACCAGAACAGCATGGTACTGGTACCAAAACAGAGATATAGACCAATGGAACAGAACAGAGCCCTCAGAAATAATACCACACATCTACAGCCATCTGATCTTTGACAAATCTGACAAAAACAAGAAATGGGGAAAGGATTCCCTATTTAATAAATGGTGCTGGGAAAACAGGCTAGCCATAAGTAGAAAGCTGAAACTGGATGCCTTCCTTACATCTTATACAAAAATTAATTCAAGATGGATTAAGGATTTAAATGTTAGACCTAAAACAATAAAAACCCTAGAATAAAACCTAGGCAATACCATTCAGGACACAGGCATGTGCAAGGACTTCATGGCTAAAACACCAAAAGCAATGGCAACAAAAGCCAACAGGGACAAATGGGATCTAACTAAACTAAAGAGCTTTTGCACAGCAAAAGAAACTACCATCAGAGTGAACAGGCAACCTACAGAATGGGAGAAAATTTTTGCAATCACTCATCCGACAAAGAGCTAACATCCAGAACCTACAAAGAACTCAAACACATTTACAAGAAAAAAACAAACAACCCCATCAAAAAGTGGGCAAAGGATATGAACAGACACTTCTCAAAAGAAGACATTTATGCAGCCAACAGACACATGAAAAAATGCTCATCATCATTAGCCATCAGAAAAATGCAAATCAAACCACAATGAGATACCATCTCACACCAGTTAGAATGGTCATCATTAAAAAGTCAGGAAACAACAGGTGCTGGAGAGGATGTGGAGAAATAGGAACACTTTTACACTGTTGGTGGGACTGTAAACTAGTTCAACCATTGTGGAAGACAGTGTGGCAATTCCTCAAGGATCTAGAACTAGAAATACCATTTGACCCAGCCATCCCATTACTGGGTATATACCCAAAGAGTTATAAATCACGCTGCTAAAGAGACACATGCACACATAAGTTTATTGTGGCACTACTCACAATAGCAAAGACTTGGAACCAACCAAAATGTCCATCAGTGACAGACTGGATTAAGAAAATGTGGCACATACACACCATGGAATACTATGCAGCCATAAAAAAGGATGAGTTCATGTCCTTTGTAGGGACATGGATGCAGCTGGAAACCATCATTCTCAGCAAACTATCACAAGAACAGAAAACCAAACACCGCATGTTGTCACTCATAGGTGAGAATTGAACAATGAGATCACTTGGACACAGGAAGGGGAGCATCACACACTGGGACTTGTTGTGGGGTGGGGGGAGGGGGAAGGGATAGCATTAGGAGATATACCTAATGTAAATGATGAGTTAATGGGTACAGCACACCAACATGGCACCTGTATACATATGTAACAAACCTGCACGTTGTGCACATGTACCCTAGAACATAAAGTATAATTTTTTTAAAAAGTTAAAAAAAAAAAAGGATTAGCTTTGGTTTTAGAGTTTTTGTGTCCAGTGAGTGGATTTGTCTGCCTGGTGTAGAACAAGGAATGGTAATAGCTAACACTTAATAACTCTTCTATATACCATGCACTGTTCTAAGCATTTTAGATACATTGACTCATTTGAAGATGATACCAACTCTATGAGGTGGTACTATCTAGATTTTATAGAGGAGGAAATTGGGACTCGAAGAGGTCAAGCAATTTTCACATAAATCTCTCAGCAGTAAATGGTAGAACCAAGATTCAAATATGGGCAGTCTGGCTCCAGAGTTTGGCCTCCTAACCATCATGCCATACTGGCTGCAAGACCTAGGGTAAAAGGGTCTTGGGAAAACTCAACAGATTACCCTTTATGGTAGAATGAGCAATGATAAGAAAGTTAAAAATCATCTGTAATCCAGAATAGTTGAGTTATGTGGAGCAAAATACTTAACTCTCTTCACTTCAGGTTTTTTATTTATAAAACAGGAAGAATTAAACTAAGTCACAGGATGAATGCGAGGATTAAATAAGAGCAAATAGGTATAAGAGAAAGGCATATTAGTTAGGGATAGGGATTGTATTCCATTGCTTAATAACAAACGCTGGAAATAAGAGATGTTTCAACAAGATAAAAATATCTTTCGCTCACACATATTTCTAAAATGTCCAGAGGTAGGCAGTCCTAGGTAGCTATAGCTCTATAGTGTCATTGGGGATCCAGATACCTATCTTTCTCTACAATTCTGATGAATAGTACATGGCTCCACCCTCAAAGTTGCCTTATGATCCAAAATGACTGTGGCAGCTCCAACCATTATGTCTGCTTTCCAAGAGAAATAGGGGGAAGGAATTAAGGAACAGAAAAAGTCTGCCTTAGCTGATGACCTACCCTATACGTCACTTTCCCAGAATCTTACCCAACAACTTTATACATGTCATTAGTTAGAACTACATCACATGACCACATCTAGCAGCAAAGGAAGCTGGGAAATATGGCCTTATTATTGAGCACACAGCCATCAGAATGAAATCAGGGTCTGGCACTAAATAAAAAGGGGATATGGATATTGGTTAGGCAACAAGCAGTCTCCGGCCATAGAAGGAAGCTAAATTTCATCGAGCATCAACTCCCCGCTGGGCACTTCACATAGGTTTTCTCATTTGATCCTTATAACAATCCAGAAAGATTTAAATGTTATTATTACATTTATAGAGAAAGAAATGAGATCGAAGAGACTAAGCAACATTGTTCTTCCTACAGGGAAACAGATTTAAATCAGATCTAACTTCAAAACTTGAACTCTATCCCCAACATCATTCAGCCTCCAAAGTTTTCTCTAAGGAAAAGTATTTTGTAAAAGTTCAAGCACCATGTACCAGTACACCTTTAAGACTTCTGTTGTATTAATACTTAAAATTATGTCTCAGTTACTTCCCTGGAGAAAGCAAGGGACCCGCTTCAATTATTTTGTAAAATAGCAGAAACAAAACTGTGTCATTTCAGTTGGTGGAGTAGGAACAGTCACTGAACGTACATATATCCTGGTTACAGATGAGTCCATGTTTTGAAAGCATTTCCTGGCCTTTCTCTCCAACAGTCAGGATAAAGAGTCAGCAAAGGTCATTCTGCAGAAGGCCAACTGTCACCCTGAATAATATCTATCCCTCCCATTTCAGCCCCTTTTCTTGCAGCCACAGATTGTTTATATTAAAAAGAAAAGATGATCTTTATGTTTTCTCTCTTCTTGACTCATTTTGAAAGGAGGTATGCCAGAGAACATAAAGGAATTGCATCCAAATCTTACAGCTACATTTGCATCCTGGGTCCATTCCAGAAATCTGAGTGTTAAAAGAGAGTGAGGAAGTGTAAAGCAAGGAAGGAAACAGAAATGCTTGAACCCCCGTAAACAGGCTCTTCCACACTGTATTTATTCTCCTTCCTGCAATTCACTTTCCTGCCCTAAGGAGAAGACAATCCTGATTTGCACAAACTAAGAATAAATTGTTTTCTTTGCACTTTTTTTCTACAATGTGACCCTCAATGCCTATAAACACACACTTGGATTATAAGAGGCCTTGCTTTGCAGAGCCTTTGAATGGCCAGATACAGAGGCTGAGCATTCAGGCACCCAACATACTATGACTTCTATGGCCTTTTCAAGTGACCCAGAATACTTGCTCCCTCCAGCCCCCACCAGCAACATTTCTTTTGGAAGTCCAAGTCATTTATGCCACTTTTAAGATACCACAAATAACCTATGAGTATTCTTTCCTGAGAGCTGGTTTTGATTTGATAGAAAAGAGAAAATGGAAACAACACAATGGGGACAACACAAGGATGGAAAAAGACAGCCTGGTGGCTTCAAGATGAACTTTCTTACAAGTTTTTCTAATGGATTAATGTAGCAAAAAAAAAAAAAAAAAAAAAAAACTTTTATACACTTCACACAGCTTCTCTGAAGAGAAGAGACTTTTGATGTCTTAAGAAAATGGCACAAAAAAGAGTGGGGGAGGTGAGGTATTTTCAAAGTATAGAATGCATGAGGGTGGTTTGGGGGTAAAGGTGGTAGATGAGACATGAGAGAATAAGCATCTGACAATTGAGAAGAAACTTCTGGGAGGCAAGAGGGAGAATTGCAAGGAGACCTAAGGCTCCCCATCCACCCGCTACACAGCATCTCCTAGACCTGGCACTAAATCACAGCTTTTCCCAAGGGTGAATTTGTACTAGGAGCTACTTGGACTCCTAGCAGTGAGATGAGGGCAAAATTTAACACAAGAAAATACAAGAGGGAGTCATTTCAGGTCGGTAACATAGAGGAAATAGATGGTTGGACTCGTTCTACCTATATTGGAAGCTCATCAGTGGGGTTTGTGTGTTTTCTGCAGCAGGTGAGAGTCAGCCCTGAAAGATGATGGGAAGTCAGAATGGAAAGACCTAACAACAGTTTTCTACAAATGTATCAAAGGTACAAAGGAACAGTATTCTCAATGCACCTTTGATATATTTCAGTGCTGTCCTAAGACCCCAAGTAAGAGGGGTCCTGCCTTAGATACCCATCTGTGCCTATGACCATTTTCTATCAGGCAAGGAGCCTGCACAGCCAAGGTGCACTCACATCCCCCTTCTATACCACTCTGTGGGTCCTGAAGATCCTGGAGTTTCTTGCCCAAACATCCCAAGCCTGCTTCCGGGTCTTATGTGGGCTTCCTCCCAGATCTGATCTCCTAAGAATAAACTACACAGCTGGTGTGTGCCACTTAACCCCAAGAGGCAGCTGTTTGGAGGAGGAGTGGATAGAACTGGAATGTGGGCACACAAGGCCCATTCAGGTGCTGATTGGAGTTGATTCCAAGAAGGGAAATGAGTGGGTTGGGTCCAAGACCCGTTCTCCCACACTACACGACTGCAGTACTCCATAGAGATTTTGAGAAGTCACAATTTAAATCTGACTTTCCAGTTTATTACTAAGATATGTTTATAGTTTATTTAACATCTTGCAGCCTGACTTATAACTTTCAATATTTAGACATAGGGTACATAGGCTTCCTTTTGAACTCTTTTCCTAGACCTCTCAAGTTTGAAGATGGGTCCACTGTGTTTCACGAAAATCTCTCCACTTCACGGTGAGGAGATCACTAGACCCAAAAGCAGGATATAGGGGGTTCTGTCTAGGTTCTGTCACTAGCAGTCAGTGTGCCTGGGGGCGTCATGCAAACTCCCTGGCTTCAGAGTCCCCTTAAGGCTATTGAGCTAGAAGTTTCAGTAAGCTCCTCAGTGAACAAGGAAATCTAGGGCATAATTCACCAACAGGGAGATGGAGCAAGCAAGGGTTTTGCCAACTTTAAGGTACAACCAGAATGAATGCAGAAAGAATTCCAATATCCTGCTTTTGTGCTGTACCTTTTCCATTGAAAGAACCATTTTGAACAGAGGTCTGAATCATAAGAAAGAAATACTCCCACAGACCTACAGCTATGGAAATTCTTGTACTCCTCGACCCACATGATCACATTTTTCTGTGATTAGTACAAGGTTTCTCAGATAGGTGTTGTTTGCATTATAGAAATCGTTCCAAAATCAATAAGAAGTGTTATACCTTATCTCTCTCCAGATGGGAAAAACAATAAAGAATGTTGTAAACCATGCCTGGGAGACTGAGAAGTGCATACACTCATGTCAAAAACAAAGTGACCACAGCCCAGGACACAGCATTCATCAGACTTCACTTAGAAGCCAGTTCTTCCAGAGGAACCAGCCCAGAGAAACCGCGTTACAGAAAGATAAGACGAAGAAATGATTTTGTTTTCCTTGCCACATTCTTCCACCCCAAATAGGAAAGAACATCAGGAAGTTAAGATCCCATTAAAATTTATGGGAATCTATGGTTTCCATGGGAGAACAAGCTTGATTTTATTTGAGTTATACTATAAATCTCTCATCTTTAAGTTGGAAGAAGTGCATACAACAAAATATGGCAGAGAAGCCACAGCCCAAAGCATAGACATAAATTATATCAAATGAGGATAAAAGATAACTACTCGGGTGGCAATAACATGAAGGGTGGTGTTATAGTCAGTAGAAATCAAAGACATGTAACTCATTGCAATAGGCATGGTCCAGACTACAATGATGGCATTAGGAATAGAAGGATGAAATGTAATGTGAGAGAGAAAAAGTCAATGTTGTATTTGGGAAAAGAAAAGGGATGAACTCAAAATTATTATAAACAATGACCTCGAGTGAGTAAAAGAATGATGCGACCAACAGAAATGAAGAAGTCTGAGAGGGACCAGGAGAAATCCATTTAGTCATAAGTTTAAAGTGGCAACTGGGCATCAAAGTGGAGCTGTCCAGTAGGCATCTGCAAATTTGAGGCTGAAGCTGAGAAAAGAGGACATAGTTTAAGCTGTGGATTGGGAGTCATTCAAAATTGATGTCAGAGATGAAGCCACAAAAGCAACTATATGCTAAGAGGAAAAAGTTAATAGAGCCTAAAGAACTATGGGTTAAGAACACTTTTATGGAGTGCAAACAATAAAATGGAGCCAGAAGAAACAAAAAAAGAAAGAAAGAGAGAGAGAGAAAATGGTACCTGGAGAGCTAGAAAGAGAACCAGATCAGGACAGTTATGGAGAAGAAAATTTCAAGAACAAGAGTGCAGCCAGATTTAGGTTAAGGAGAAAGAAACCTGAGAAAGCGTATGGGCATCATTTAGAGGAGAAGTCAGGGCTAATGCCAGGATGACACATTAAGGATAAGAGCAGAGAAATTATCAATAACAAGTATGCACTACTCTTTTGAGAAGTTTGGCACAAAAGGGATAATAGCAAGGGATAAGCAGCAGGGGATACAGGAGTATGATTTTAAGAAGGGAACACCAACCAAGTACCTAGCATACAGAGGTGGCGGGTCACTGAGGCCGTTCTTACTCCAGGAATGCCTGAGTGAGTGGGTTCCACCGCAGTCACTGGGCAAGTGCCAAATGACCCCCGTTGTAGTCCAATCCTGCTTCCCTGCTATCAGAGCTGATTAGACTTGAGTGTCTGGAATGTGCCTGGATTTTCTCAGAGAAAGGAGCAATAGAAACACAAGACACTGTGATAAGCCACACATGCATATGAAACAAAAGTTGTCTGGAGTGATTCCAAAGGTAAAGGTTGATCTTTATGGGAAATGACTCAAATATCCCCATGGACCTATTAAAATAGGGATTTCACAGACTTGAGTACAATAGGCTATCATTATGGATTTGAGACACAGGAAACTTAATTATGACCACAGCTCTGCCATTTTCTTTGGAAGACTCAGGACAAGCTCCTCAACTTCTGAGTTTTAATTTTCTTAATGGAAAAAAGAAATAATACCTCCCTGACCTATCACACAGTGTGTTGGGAGATAAAGATACTTTATAAATTACAGAGGTCTCCACAAACCGGTATTTTGCTTCTTTTGTGGTACTATTGAAACAAATAAAATTGTATCCCTACTGATTTCATAAACTTGAAATGTAAATTTGAAGCCTTCTGTATCATCAAAAAGTTCCATCAAAGTTGTGTTAAAGTCTACCATCTGAAACATTTAAGGTGGGTTGGGGGAAGCATTTACCTAACAAGTCTCTCTACCCTTAAGACTGGTGATGCAAAGTTTTTATGTATTTCTCGTAAAGTCTTACTTTCAGGGACTTCAGTGAAAGTAAAGGAAACCAGAGTTCTTCTCACTGATTGGGGACTTTAAAATTTTTTAAGTTTTGTTTCAAACTATTGGAAAAAATGATTTTTCATTTCATATTTTTTGTGGTTAGTGAATTGACCATCAAGGGACTAATTCAATCCAGCCGTTGTGCTTTATGAGTTCATTTGAATTTCCCAACTGAATTATAGCTTCTTAATTCAGTTTTTTTCCATTTAAATATTGGTCTTATAATACATTTCCATAGAAAACAATCTGGTCTCTTTATGGGAGCATTTGGTGGCCAAAAATAGAAAAATAAATAACTTTTTTAGTTCAAAGAATTGGCAGTTTTTGTTTCTACAAAAGAGAGAGAAAGAGAAAGATGGAGAAATTAGATAGGGTTCAGGTAGGACTAAATACCTAGATGTGAAGACTAAAAGTATTAATTGATTCTTAAAATTTTAAGTAGAGAATAGTTAAGATTGAAAAGAAATAATGAGTTTTCTTCAAGTATAAGAAGGGCCTCATTTCTAATGGAATACCAGTGATTTTTTTTTTCAGTTAAGGGCCAAATATATGTCTCAGCAATTTGGCAGTGTCAAGAACAGAGAAGGTTTTCAATGAATATATGTCAAATGAGAGCATTTTTTAAGTGCCTTAAATTACACCATAAGGAATTGAAGTTATATATGAAGAATAATTCCGTGAATTGAACAGCAAAGTTACCACAGGGTGGAGTGAATCTCCTGGACGTACTATGGTGTCTAGGCACCTCACTGGGCAATTAAATATTTGGCTGTATTCTTAACTCCTTAACATGGTTTGCTTGCAGTTCTTCCTAAAGATAAAACATTTCTAGACAACCTTCCCAGACCATTCATTTCTGAGATTCCATAAAGTATCCAAAATTGAAGGTGAAGGAGATTAGGGAAAGTGAAGCAATTGAACCAGAAGGATATTCTTCCCATAGAGAATGCTTTGGTTCATAAACCTACCTTTTTAGGTGAGTTGGGATGCTTTGAGCAAATTTTTTTTAAAGTGCCTTCAAAATTCAAAATTCAGTAGCATTGTCAGGCTTGGTATAAGGCCCTATTTGCTTCACTGGACAGAGAAAGGACTATAAGTTGTCTGTATTTAACCTTCTTCTCTATGATATACCTCAGCTAGCTATCAGATGCATTTATTGAGTCTCTACTATGTGTGAATTACTTGCATATTATTCTCAAAATAACTCTGCAAAATTCATAAATACAGGTAATTTACTTCAGAACACATAGGTATTAACTAACTATTTGGATTTATATCCAAATATGCCTGGTTCAAGATTCATGTTAAGCACCTCTTCATTAGTATGGCTATTTCTATATAACAAGAAAATCAAAGAAGATGGTTTGTATCACCGCTTCCTGCTCCTTCCACATGAAAGAAAACTGTATTTCAAGTGATTCCCTGGGTCTGTGGGTGATGGAGTCAGCTCTCTGCGAGCTGGACTGTGATCTCAATGGCCAGTATTGCAAAGCCTCACACACCATTGACACAAAGAGTTAAGAGGGCCCCCTCCCTCTGGCAACAACACTCCAGACCAGTCCCAAAGAAAGGGTCATCACCCCCTAATCTGGTCATTTTGCTCCACAAAGTGTTTGCTTCTGGCCCTATGGACAGCCCATGTTTCCATTGGAGACTTAATAGGATGATCTCGCAATTGTGTTTGCTGAGTCTGGATGTATTTGCCGTCTGATATTCCACCTTTGTCCATATGCCTGAAGGCTTCAGTAGTAGGAGGTATTTACAAATCTAATAAATAATTATATGCGATATTTACTGAGGCCCATTCCTAGTACGTCAGTTCTCATTAAAATCTAGAGGGAAAAAGAGCTGATTCTTTTCCCGGAGCACTACATCACATGCTGTAAAGTATTTTCTTATTAGGCAAAACAGACAAATGGTTTTTGGCTTTTTAAAGACCCTTTCCCCTGACTCAAATAAAGCCCTCCTGATATAGAAACTCTTTGAAGATTTCTTTACCACTTGTTGGTTATGAGTGCCTCTCCTGTTGTAGGTTTGAGCCAAGGCTAATAAGGCTGAAATACCAAAGGAAAACCCTTTTTAGTGGAGTACATCATCTTTCCAATTACAATTGGGAAACTCACATTTGAACATTTGCTTTTGAGACTTTTCTGCCTGATTTCACAAGGTGAAGGTCCATGTTTGCCCCTAGATTGGCTTTTGTTTCCAAAGTGACTTTTACTCCATTCAAAATATACCTGCTGTGCCCCTCCTTTTGTCTGTTTTCATAATGAGAAGTTGCTTAAGAAAATGTGAAAACAAATTATTGTCTAATGATATCTTGTACTGTGCTTTCTGAAGTTTACAGAGCATTTTCACAAACATTACCTTATTTAATTTTTGTATTATCCTTGCAAAAACTCAGTGAGGTAAATAACATTATAATGATTTTCCAGATAAGAAAACTGAGGCTCAAATAATTCTAATTTTGTGCCCAAGATCACACAACACTGTCAAGAGTCAAATCTAGTTTTTGATAGAAACTCCCAATTGTCCCCTTATATGTCCTCTCCCTTTCTTCTTTTAATAACAGAATGTTCAACTTTTAGCTGGTCATATGACCACCCAGGAAAAAAGACCACATTTCCCAGCCCTTATTATGGGTAGGTATGACTATATCATTGAGTTTTATCCAATAACATTCTAAAGAAAGAAGCATATGCAGCATCCAGGAAAGGCCTTTGGGGGGGTACCATGCCCTTCTTTACCCCTTTCTTCTTATGACTAGCTAGAATGTGGACATGATGGCAGGAGCAGGAGCAGCCATCTTGGACTACAAGGTACACAGCAGAGCAACAAGGTAGAAGGAACTTGGGATCTGCAATGATATAAAGTAACCAAACCACCTGGACTTCCTACATGGTGACATTAAAGTGAGAAAGAAATACAAGAGAGAAATTAAAGAGAAAATACCTACCTTGTTTAAGCTACAATTATTTTAATTTTACTAATGTCAACAATTGAACCTGACTTTAACTGATAGTAAGACTCAACTGATAAATAATTTCAATCCTTCTCTACAAGATGATGGAGATAAATGACTGAAGAGAGAAATGATCTGACTAGACTATATGGCTTTTTTGCAAATGACTTAGAACACCAGCTGCTATGGGAAAACCAGGTGACTTCTGAGGGGTTTGACACAACCACTTGACCAATTAATATATGGAAACTTATTTTTCTATATTTGTCTTCTTGGATGGAAGAGCAACGATATTAACATCCAACCTCTTAAATGTCAACCTTCACCAACTAGCAATCCCAGTGTAAAGAAATCGTGGAGGTGGTCAGGCACCATGGTTCATGCCTGTAAGCCTAGCACTTTGAGGGTTCAAAGTGACAGGGCTATTTGAGCCCGGGAGTTGGAGACCAGCCTGGGCAATATGGTGAGACCTCATTTCTGTAAAAAATTTAAAAAAGTAAAAAAAGAAAACATGGAGGTGAGAGTTTCATCTCTGATGTCATGCCTTGGAGAATGTGCTGTCTTCCAAACACCAAAAGCCTAGTTCTGATACTAAATCACGCATGAAAGACCACATCTGAAACCCAAGACGTGGATAGGGTGGTCCTGCCATGCATCGGTGCAGCCCAGTGAGGGGCTTCCATTGCCTTCTGTCCCTAGTCTGGGCTGGGGGTCGGCCTGCCAAATCCCAGCAGGCACTGATGGAGACCAGGAAAACAAGACAACCTCAACAGGCCTGAACTAGAGAACACGCCCCTAAAAAGCCAAATTCCAAGGCACAGCCTGCTCAGAGACCAGGCCTCTGTGCCAAAGAGCTGGAGGAAATTTGGCAAAGAACTGAGAACTCCAGATGGGAAGCATGAGAGGGGAGCAGACATTTCTCCACACTTGTCAAAACTCTCTAAATCACAGGCCATAGCAGCGTGCATAACCACCTACCCACAAAGCTGAAGCACGCTTCTGAAGGTGGGTGCTTAGACAGGGCTATAAGCCCTGATCACGACCCAGCTACCCGAAGCCCCTCTTTGCTCAGGTGGGAGCCAAGGGCTTAGAGAAGGTGAAGGACTTGCCTACAGTCATGCAGATTGTTAAAGGAAGTGCTAAGACCACCAGGGCTCAGCCCTATGCCCACTCCACCCCTCCACTACCTAGCCCTCCATCTCACACTCCACTCCTCAGCCTCAGAGTGGTAAAGCTTTTGAAGCAATTGCCTAAACTCACTCCTGCATCACTTCATCCAATACAATTCAAATGAAAAAAAAAAAAGGTACATGCACACGTATGTTCATTGCATCTCTATTCACAATAGCAAAGACATGAAATCAACCCAAATGCCTAATCAATGATAGACTAGATAAAGAAATTGTGGTACATATACTGTGCAGCCATAAGAAGGAATGAGATCATGTCTTTTGCAGGGGCATGGATAGAGCTGGAAATCATTATCCTCAGCAAATTAACACAGGAACAGAAAACTAAACACCACATGTTCTCACTTAGAAATGGGAGCTGAACAATGAGAACACTTGGACACAGGGAGGGGAACATCATACACTGGGGCCTTTTGGGGGGTAGGGGGAGGGAGAGCATCAGAATAAATAATTAATGCATGTAAGGCTTAATACCTAGGTGATGGGTTGACAGGTGCAGCAAACCACCATGGCACACGTTTACCTATGGAACAAACCTGCACGGCCTGCACATGTATCCCTGAACTTAAAATTAAATTAAATTTTATAAAAAAGGAAAAAGGTGAGTGAGGCTCACATTGCTTTACCTGGAGTGCTCTTCCCTGTGCCTAGCACTCCTCTCTCCTTGCAGCCCCTCCTGTCTGGGAGTTTAGTCATGTTCTCTCCCCAGAAGCCATTCTGATTTCTCAGAGTGTGCTAAATGCATCTTCTCTGGGCTCCCACAGACATTGTGCCTGTTGCAATCTCAAATTTGATCCTGTTATACTAAGATGATCTGTTTGCTTAAGTATCTTCCCCATCAAGATTTAAACTCACCGGGTGCAGCGGCTCACGCCTGTAATCCCAGCACTTTGGCAGGCAAGGCAAGTGGAACACCTAAGGTCAGGAGTTCCAGACCAACCCGACCAACATGGTGAAACCCTGTCCCTATTAAAAATACTAAATTAGCCAGGAGTGATGGCACATGCCTGCAATCCAAGCTACTTGGGAGGCTGAGGCATGAGAATCACTTGAACCTGGGAGGCGGAAGTTGTGATGAGCCGAGATGGCGTCATTGAAGTCTAGCCTGGGCAACAAGAACAAAACTCCATCTCAAAAAAAAAAAAAAAAATGTTTAAACTCTATGAGGGCGAAAACTCTTAGCTATTCATCTCTGACTCCAACAATCTGTTCTATCTACGTCTTTCACTCATATCATCTAATTCAGTTCTCATAACACCCTTATTGTCCCAATTCCACAAATGAGAAGACTGAGGCACAAAGAGGCTCTGGACCTTGCCTAAATTACACAACTAAGCTATCCAAGCAGCAGAGATGGGATTTAAACCCAAGCAGTGGAACTCCTGAGAGCTTCTAATCACTTTGCTGTATTGTTTCTTCTCTGTCAGATTGTTTCATGCTCATATCTCAATTAAAAACCTGTGGAGACTTTGTGGAGGGACTTCATCAACGGAGGAAAAGACTTGCTTTGTCATAGCATTTCCAGACCTAAAATGCAAGGCTGCTGTAACAGATGTTGTCCAGTCCTGCCCACAACCCTGGAATCATTCACTGTGCTCAAGTGACTTCCTGGTGCCATATCTATATTTTCTGCTTCAGGAATTTACTTTTTCCAGAAGCCTGCTCTGCCCCTGTGCAGCAGGCCAAAGTACCAGGGAGTTAGCACCTTTTGGGAGCAGCCCTCAACCAATGGCTCTAGGGCATTGGTGTGTAGATGTCCTGGCTCCCTTGCCCTTTGGCTGGGATCATCCTGAGGTGGGGGTTTGCACTGTTCCCCATAGTCACCCTAGGATGAGCTCCAGTTTCCCGCTTTGGTAGCTGGTTTGGTAGCACACCTACCTTAGCTGCCTTCCCTCCCTGCATCGTTCTCTACATCCCTGGTGGTGTTTCTATATTTCCCAAATTAGCTGGGGTTTTTTGTTTTTTGTTTTTGGTGATCAATTACTATTTGCTGAGTGTATATGGGTGATATGATATAAACTGAGAAATGTGAGTTATCAGAAACTAAAGCGCTAAAACTGACAGCTTCAACACCCACTTTACAGGTGTTTGTGAGGACTAACAAATGAAAATATAGCCTGGCTACACAGCCGTTATGGGGAGTTTGAAGCTTGGTTTGGGTCATCTAAACTGTCAATTTCAGCCCTTCAGTGTCAGATAACTCACATTTCTCGATTTACATCACGTCACCCATATACATTCAGCAGATCGTGATTGATCACTGTTCTCACACTGCTAATAAGGACATACCCAAGACTGGGTGATTAATAAAGGAAAGAGGTTTAATTGACTCACAGTTCCACATAGTTGGGGAGGCCTCACAATCATGGCAGAAGGTGAATGAGGAATGAGGAGCAAAGTCAAGTCTTACATGGAGGCAGGCAAGGGAGTGTGTGCAGGGGAACTCCCCTTTATAAAACCATCAGATCTTGTGAGATTTATTCACTATCAGGAAAATAGCATGGGAAAGACCTGCCCACCCCCATGATTCAGTTACCTCCCACCAGGTCCCTCCCATGACATGTGGGAATTATGGAAGTTATAATTCAAGATGAGATTTGGGTGGGGACACAGCCAAACCATATTAACTACCAAGATGTATGGGCTGGGATAGCACAGCACAGGGAGGCATTAGGCAGTCTTATAGTTGCACAGGTACACGAGTCTTTTTAGATATCTGCAGGTAAAGGGCTAACCATTTTTATTTCTACTTGAGAATTTCAGTTAACTTTCTCCCTCTGTCCCCTAACTAACCTTATAAAAATGATATCAACTCTGTTGTCTGGCACGTTACTCATGATGACAATGACTCTTTATTGGTAACTTGCATCTGGACTGGGCAGAACTATAAATGAACCATAAACACTGGATGGGAGTTGTTATAAGAGGTATTGGCTGTTGTGGGCCATGAGTCTTCTAAATCAGGGCCACAGAGAATGACTCCTGAACAATTGTGAGGATGGTGGTAAAGACTGCTGCAAGGACTCCCACAGCAGAGGAGCACCTGACACTGTGACCTGACATTATGCCCTGACATTATGTATTTCTTGTCCTATAGCATTTCAAGCAGACTGGGGCCAAGGGGGCCTGTGGTCATGATGTGAGTCTAAATATTTCATTGAACCTAAGAAGAAGGTGCCCTAGTAGGCATTACAGTATCCATGCACAAACTCTTTATCTAACTCACAAAATACTATATCTTATAAAGGCTATATGTGTGTCTCCAACATTTGGGAAAGATAATTAAATAACCATATACTTTCTCCTGTGCTTGTCCCTTCACCACAACACCTATACTTAAAAAAAAAAAAAAAAAAAAAAAAACCATTAGTCATTATTAATGACGAATCATTTTTACTTTATATGAAGGCCCTTCCTGTCTGTGCAGTCTACCCTCTATCAGCATCTGCTACCTACTAGATATCATCAGTCACACTGCTTTTCACATCATTTGCCCCTCTGGTCCACTTTAAATTCAAACAAAGTTGGCTTTCTTCTAGCCAGTTACTATGATCATTTCTCACACCTTATTTCTAACTCTTCCTTTGTTCTCTCACCAAAATCTACACTGTTTATGACCATGTTCTTAACTATTTGGTTCTCTTCCCACTCATTTTCTTTTTTGGGGAGAAAAAAATTCAAAATTTATTTACCAACAGACAACATCAGCAGGTAAAACTACAGGAGTTTCTCCACAGATTATACGTCCACAAGACATTAGCTCAACATTGAGAAAGCCACTGGTGTGTTTTCTGTAACAATATCCACTTCACAGTGTGAACAGGTACTATTATTGTACTCACTTACAATTCTAGAAGGAAAGGCACAACTTGCCAAAAAAAAAGTGAGTGGAGGGAATCCTAAAGTCAGGTGCAACAATGAAAAGATGACACTTTGGCCAATAGTCTTGGATCCACATTTCATCCAGGGCCTTCCAGATAGAGGGAAAGACTTTTCTCCCAGAAGTTAGAGTCTTTCTTTCTTCTTTCTTGTTAAACCAAGAGCAATGTTTCATTTGCTCAATATTACATGTACAAAAGGAAATTGCCGGGGAAAAAAAACGCATCACAAAAACATCTTGAACATTCAGCTCTTCCCACCAATACATCAACTCTTGGTTTTAGACAGGGCCTGGGAATATTTTAACGTAAAATAATAGGAAAACAGATCCTATGTCTACAAAAAATAAAAAATAAATGAGGTAGATCAGTTAAAGATTTCACACCCAGGACTTGCCTGTTTCAACTTCATAGCCTTCATGAAATATTCAGCAAGAAAACCAAAACATCTTCACAATTACTTGGCATAAGTTGTAGATGGAAATTCAACAACAAAAAAAAAAAATTGGTATGTGAACCTGTGATAGGAAACATGCCTTTCCATGAGTTTCTTCTCAAGAATGAAAACCCAGTTCTTCAATAAAGTAGGTACTGGCAAACTAAATTGAGTAATCTGAGATTCCCTGCTCAGGTGCCCACCTCTTCTGGAGTTCAGGAAGAGGAAGGCATCTAAGAAGTGTGAGGAAGACATTGACACTCTCGGGGCTCCAACTGAACTGTATTTAAATAAGCAGCAACACACGTATTGACTCCCCAAGGACTACCGTAAGTCCATTTGAAGGCATCCTACTTAAAGTTCTAAAGTTGAAGCAATTTTACAACTTAGTTTTTGGGTTTTTTTTTAATTATTATTACATTCAAAAAAACAATAAAATGAGGACAGAGTTGGGGCATATAAAACAGGTCCCTAAATAGATGGCAGACCTGCATACAGTTACCATAGAAGTGTACCCCTCTCCTCTCAATTAGGCTATGCAGTTGTCTTTTCCACTATTGCTCAGTAAGTTCCAATGGCTCTACCTTGAAATAGGTAACAGTCTTTGAAAAAAGTCATTCTAGGTTGTACAAAGGTTCTGTGTATACAGTTTGTCACAAGTAACAAAGTTTCTTTCCAAAATTAAAAAAATAAAAATGTCTGTATTTGTTTTGACACTTCTTTTATTTTTCAATTTTTTGCAAAGCAACATAGCAACAATGGTGATTGTAAAGCTTGCTTGATGCTGTGATCACAACCGTCGTAAATATCATTTGCATATCAGCAAGAAAAACAAAACAGGAGATGAGTTCTTACAAAAAAAGCGGATTCTAGAGATTTCATTCTGTCTGCATTTCTCCTTCCACACAAGTTCTTTAGCTTAGCTGACTGCAATCTTGTTTTCTTCCAAGAAGTGAAGAAACTGGTTTTGGGAATGCTGTCAGTAGCACCTGGTTTTTCTACATCTGCACTGATACCTGGTTGGGAGCCATCCATTTTAGAGTAGGTAAATCTGCTACCGCAGCATCACAGCATTGGCAAACTTGTTCTGGCAGATGGGACAAGAATGCTGTGTCTTAATGGATGTGTTGGTTCAGTGAACCCCGAGGTGTGTCTTCAGGTTACCTTTGGTAGAAATGGCATGGCCACAGATCTTACACTGGATTAATCTCTCCCCGCTGTGGGTGCAGTAATGCATCTTGAGGGAGCTCTGGCAGCTTAAGAATCGGTGGCAAATGAGACATTTGTTGGGGTCGATGGTCCTATTCCTTTGGAAGCCACCAGTCCTTGGGGAATTATGGTTTGGTCCCACCCTAGGATGTGTGGGTCCACCCTCACTTTCTGGAGAAGACCCAGGCTGCAAGTTGGTTGGCAGGGGGCCACCCTTGAGGTCCTTGGGATTAGTCACCAAAGAGGGATTCTCAGGTAGCCCTACCAAGGGGGTTACAAGGACAGGTATGCTGTCTAGAAAGAGACTTGATTCATCTACAGGAAGGGGTCCAGAGAGTACATAGGGGATGCCATTGCTTGTTGCCACTTTGTCCTAGAGCTCAGCCGACAGCTGGGGTTTTGCCTTCACCTAAGGATGTCAGCGAAAGTGCACCTTGAGGTCGTTCTTCGTGGCGAAACGATGACCACAGACAGAGCACACGAAGGGTCTCTCGCCAGTGTGGGAGCGGAAGCGGATCTGTAAGGAGCTCTCAGTCCCGAAAACCTTGCTACAGCACTTACACTCGGGCTTGGAGAGGACCGCCTCATCTTTGGGTTTGACCTCCTCCACGGAGATGTTCAGTGGCTTCCCCTTCCCTTGGATAGGTCTAGCGCCACAGAGGAGAAAGGGCCCTGGAAGAACACCGAGCCCGGGGCCTGAGGATGTAAAGCACCGGGGAGGCGGGACATGACGTTTGGGAGCACCCAGGTCCCATCCGGCTTCCGAACAAAGGGCGTCAGCCCTGGAGACAAGGAGCTGGCGGCAGAAGGCATGTTGGCGTGAGGTAGCTTGGCTTGTTTCAGGGTGTCCAGAGACAGACCTTGGCTTCCAGCTTTCTGGCTGAGCAAAACCACAGCTGCAGAAACGTGCTGGGACATGTGACTGCCCAAGGTCTTCAGGGTGTCAGCCCAGCCCCGCTGGAGTGCAGGCATCAGCGGCTCACGTGTTCACCGGGATGCAGATCTGCTCGGTGAGCTGGATCTGCTGTAGCTGCTTCTGCTGCTGCAGACACAGTATCCGCTCTAGGATGCTGTTGGTGCCAGGTACAGGAGCAGGCAGGGCATCTGCGCTCCGCTGATTCACCGCCACCTTGGTGCCGCGTAGCGCCTGCAAGGACACGTCAGTGTTGGCCACTTTGCCTCTGGGTAAATATCTTATGTACTGGGGGGTGGGTGGCAGGGCTGTCTTTGTCTTTAGATACATCACAGATTCCGCACCAGCTTCTCCTTCACGTCCCCTGAGCTGCCCCCATTCTCCCTGTGACCATCCTCACTGCTTGGACTGGGTGGCTGGTGGCTCAGTACAGCTCCAGAGGATGTCTTCTGAAGGCACTGGACCCTCGCCATCATTCATGATGAAGACAGGTGGATTTTTAGTGCAATTTTTCTTATGTTCCAACAACTCAGAGGCGCTAAAGAACTTGCACAGCATTTCTCACAGACTTGCGTCTTCTCCCACCGAGCACCAAGCTCCCCTGCCGCCGGCGCCGTGGGGGCCACATCTACAAACTCCGGGGTCGGCTGCTGCGTCTGCTGCTCGCCCAGGTCCTCCTCCGAGGTGATCCGCTGGGGTTTCGCCTGCTTGGGCCTCGACGTGGTGCGAGCAACCAGGCGCCAGGAGAGCCGCAGTTATTTGCTCTCTCTGCCACAAATTCCGGAGTTGGGAAATTTACCCATCTTCCCCGCTCATTTTCATTCTGACTTATCTGGACACTCCCTCTATCCCCAGGAGAATACTCTTCTGCACTGCCAAGAATATATTGTGATTTGAGAATCTTTCTTTAACAAAATTCACATCTTTATTAGCTTTCCATCATTGTACAAATCTTCCTGGCTATGGCTACCTTACCGCCCCTCCAGCCCCGCAAATCCAAAGTATAAATATTAGAAAAGTAAACCTGTAAATATGACAAAGATGTAAAATGGCCAGTTTTGCCATAAGTCAGTTCTTAACATTGAAAATCCTTCTGCCAGTGTCTTTTATTTTCTGCTATTATCTCAAATTGGTTTTTCACAAGAACCCAGCAGAATACAGAAGAAGAAAACTTAGATCCAAAGGACTCTCAACCAACAGTGGTGTTGGACACTATTTAGTTTTTTCTATGGCTGGAAAAGGAGAGCTCATGTGGGTTTTCACAGCTTCCTTAAAAATGCAGGACTATGACTCCAAGCTCTCAAAATATCTGGAGGGAGAGCTGTGAGCATACTGGAGAATTCACTGAGAAATCTGGGCTTGACGGAGAACAAATTATGGTTCCTTAAAAAGAATAGGAGTGGGCATCTGGGAACTGGTAGCTTTCTTTCTAAGAAAGAAATTGTTCTGCTTTTTGAGTAAGACAAGACAGAGTCATGGGTGAAATTCTATACATACTAAGAATGAATTAAACATTTATTTCAGATATTCTATATAGTATTATATCTCTATATTTATTGATTATCCTAAATCATATTATTCTAAACAGTCAGGGGTTTTAGCTAAAAAATAAGTCTTTTTAATTCTACATAGAATGAAAGACTAGAATTCCTTCTTAGGTAGTATCCCATTCCCACATGCCTTACAAGTTGGATCTCGGAAACATGATGCTCTTACCACCTCTTTGCTGATGCTAGAGATGATTGCAACTGCAGCTACTGAAAGGAAAATTTTAACTGTGAAGCATCGAAGTTGCCTGGAGCTTTGCAGCTCTGAAGCAGAATCTATTGTTTTGTTTTTGCTCTGTCCATTCCGTTTGACTACATGTAGACAAAGTTTAAGAAGACAAAAAGTAGACAAAAGACAAACATTAACAAAGGAAAGTCCAGAAAGACCGTTCAAAACAAAGACTCTCTAGTTCCAAGTCCTTTCTATTTCTATATAAACTCGAGGCAATCACTCACTAGTCTTTTATATTTCTGTCTTCTTGACTTGAATTAAAATGTGTCATGCTAAGAATCCAATTACTTCACCAGAGACAAAATTTCGTTAGTCACCAAAGAGCAATAAAATGCTGCTGTGTTCAAGGAGGTTCAAACATGTTGTCATCATTGCGAACTCTGCAACAGTCTAGACTATGTAACCACTTGTTATCAGAAACCAGTCAGAGAAACTCCTGGAAGGAATAAATCCCTCATATGGCTTCAGTCCCACCTCAGCTCTCAACACCCTCACTCTCTCCACTCCAATCATTACTTTTATTTCAGTTCTTCAAATACTGCAAGACTTCTCTTATGTCTGGGTCTTTGAATATGCAGTTGCTTTTGGATAGAATATTCTTCTACTTCTCACTTTATTCATTCCTCTTTCAGATCTCATATCAGTATCACTTCCCTCAGGGAGCCCTGCCTGGGTCCCTCTCACAGCATATCACCCAGCAGAGCACCACCGCATTAGTAATTCATTACTTAATGTGTATGGGCCTTGCTGGACTCTGTATTTCATGAAAGAAGGGACTGTCTCTATTACCACCCTATCCCTGAAACAGTAAAATTCCTGACACTCAGGGACACTCATAAAGATTTATTTAATAGATAAATTGACACAACACTTAGATGTGCAACTAAGACTTAATCTAACATCAGATTAATTTATGACTATTCTATATGGACTGATAGAGTCAAGAGTCAGCTAGTGACAAGAAGCAGGAAAACAGCTACATTTCCACAAGGCCAAAAGGAAGGAGACTCTTCAGCCCTTGAGGTCAAAAACCAAATACGAATTTGGAAAATTGTGCCACTAAATCAACCAAGAAATAAAGTTGTTTAAAATGCAAGAAATGATCAATTGTAACTCAATTTAAGGAAAGTCCAAGAAGTTGTGTGTGAAGCACTTTTGGTTTGTTCTTGGTTCATTTTCTTTTTTGAAACTGAGTCTCACTCTGTCACCCAGGCTGGCCGGAGTGCAGTGGAGCAATCTTGGCTCACTGCAACCTCCACATCCTGGGTCCAAGCGATTCTCCTGCCTCAGCCTCCTAAGTAGCTGGGATTACAGGCACATGCCTCCATGTCCAGTAAATCGTTTTGTATTTTTAGTAGAGACGGGGTTTCACCATGTTGGCCAGATGGTCTCCGTCTCTTGACCTCGTGATCTGCCCACCTCGGCCTCCTGAAGTGCTGGTATTACAGGCGTGAGCCACCACGCCCAACCTCTTGGTTCATTTTCAAAACACCATGTGGGAGTCTTGGCATATTGAAGCAAACATGATAGATTAAAAGTAGAAAATGTGCATAAATATTAGATCAGAAAACAAAGGCAAGCAAGTCAAGCCTTTGGAAAAGGAGTTTTTGGAAGGACTAGAAGAGGACTCTCAGTGTTCAAAAGTGATCTAAAAGTGACCTGGAACAGGAATAAAATGAAATAAATGCAGCCTACTTTATTGATTATTCAGTACGTGCTTTGCAAGGTGATAAACATTTTGTAGGCATTGCCTCTTTAGTCCTCAGAACCCCCTTGCAATAAGATAGGCACCATTGCACTCTCTCTTTATAAGCGAGGTAACAGGTTCTAAATGGTTAAGTAATTTTCCTACGGTTATAGAGATAGTGCGAAAACCTGTGTTCAAATCCATCTTTCTGGAGCTAATTCTTAAACTCACTGCACTACAAATCACCCAAATCTAAGACTCCTGCATCCCGTTTCTTCTAAATCCAAATCAACATCTGCCCCCTCAGTGACACTTACAACCACCCTGCATTGCTTTCCCAAGTGTGCTGGTGAAAACACTCGGGAAGAGTTATTGTCTCCGGAGCAGCCACAGAACATTCCACAAAGAAACGCAAAGAAGAACTCCAAAATCTGGTGAGCCAGTTCTGTGGGCACAGCCTGCTGTCGAGGCTCAGAATGAGAATACATTAGGAAAATATTTAGGTTTTTTTTTTAAATTTTGCACATGTGTCATTGTGTGTGAGTGTGCTTCTATGTGTGTTTGTGTATATATGTATAAGCCTAAATGCTCTGAAAGAATTCACACCAAACTCTAACAGTGGTGATTAATGGGAACAAGTATAGAATTAGAAACAGGAATGAAGAAGAAATGTTTCTTTTTAGGCTGCATACTTCTATCATATTCATAATTTTTACTAGGTAATTAAGTCATAATTTAATTTTCTTAAAAGGCATCTAACTCATGTTTCTGCTGGATAAGAGAATGATCTTATATTAATTGCAGCTATGACAGGTAGCTCTCTCCTCTTACCCACCTGCAGTGCTGCACTTCCTGATACTTTTCCAGGGGATACTCCCTTCCTTACTTCCGCTGGAGCAATTTCAGGAATTTTGCTTTTTTTCCTTTCTTCATGTACTAACTGCTACGATCAAAGCCACTAAGACCCCATTTAATTTGGCTGCAATAAACCTATTCTTTTTTTTTTTTTTTTTTTTTTTTTTTTTTTTTTTTTTTTTGAGATGGAGTCTCGCTCTGCCGCCGGGGCTGGAGTACAGTGGCCGGATCTCAGCTCACTGCAAGCTCCGCCTCCTGGCTTCCCGCCATTCTCCTGCCTCAGCCTCCAGAGTAGCTGGGACTACAGGCGCCCGCCACCTCGCCCGGCTAGATTTTTGTATTTTTTGGTAGAGACGGGGTTTCACCATGTTAGCCAGGATGGTCTCGATCTCCTGTCCTCGTGATCCGCCCGGCTCGGCCTCCCAAAGTGCTGGGATTACAGGCTTGAGCCACCGCGCCCGGCCCAATAAACCTATTCTTAACCGCTCCCAGAATACTTCAGGGCACTATGATCTACTTGGCCACAAAAATTTGGCTGTAACTAGGGCTCAGAGATATTCTGCCTTCAAATAACCAGCCCATACCAGTGACAGCCGTGGGTTCTATCTAGTCCATTAAATTTCATGTCAACTCACCTGTAGGATTAAACCTGAAATTATCTTGAATTTGTCTTGTCTTTCTCGTTTCCCAAATATCCAGGTTCTGTTTCCCCACATTATCATTTTATTAAATACACAATTAACACATGAATATGCTCTTTATAAAAGAGGAAAAACACACAGAAGTATATCAAAAAGGTAAGACCATCTCTTGACTTTTTCTCTAATTGCAAAGTTTGTCACTAAAAATTGTTTGTGTGCATCCTTCCAAATACATTCCAATGTGTTTGTAACATAATTACATAATATTGTTTTGTGACTTGCTTTTTTCATTCCTTCATTCCCAATATACTTCAGGTCCTTTCAAGTCAGCATATTTGACTCCGCTTAATTTCTTTTAATGGTTCCATGGTATTTATGTGATCATATCCTAATTAATTTAAGCTCTACTGTACTGATGTAAATCTGGAACATTTCCACATTTAAACTCTTACAAACAAGGCTGCAATGAACACCCTAATACATAGATCTATATATGAATTTTTAGTTTTTCTCAAGAATAGTTCTTAAAAATAAAATTATTTATTGTCAGTTTTGATAAATATACCGAACTGCCACCTAAAAATGTGCCACTATTGTTTCATTCTCTAGCTTTATGGATTTTTTATATCTGAAGTAAGGAGATAAGCCAAAAGAGTCCCCGCATTCCTTGTGAAGTATTATTCCTTTTCAAAATTACCTTAGTGCAATTCTCATTTAGTCAACTTTACGATCAGGCTTTCAAGTTCCACTAAATTTTTTTGTAAAGCAAGAAAAGAATGAAGAACTGAAGTTCTTGCTTCCTTGGCCTTGCACTCACTCTGTGTTCCACCCTATAAGAGAAGCAGCCAGCACCCTGGAACGGCAGACCTCTGACCTGGTGGGCACCAAGGTCGGGAAGGCCAGCCTCATCCTCTTTACCTAATGTCATTGCTCAGGGCAGCCTGGCCAAAGGGTTCTCTGGATCCCAGCTTGGCTCTCTGGATCCCACCTTGCCTGTGGACTTCAGGTAAGAGTGGCATCAAGAGTCTCAAAGAGCAAGATAGAATGGGAGAATGTGCTATGACATCAGCCTGTCCCTGTCATCTGTGCCAGCCTAGGGAAGTCACAGCTCCCTCCCTCATTGGTTGGTAACACTGGTTTCACTACTGTAACTGCAGAGGCTTGCTACAAGGACTAGAGAATGTCAGAAGGATCTAGCAGAGTACCTGCAGCAAGTTAAGTGTACAGTGGTTTAAAAAAGACAGGGGTACTTGTTTTCACTCATTTTCCATCGACTCCTTCAGGAACCTAGAGTCCGGTGATTTCTCCTCTCCACTCCTCACCCCTCCCTACAACTCCTTTGTGAGAGCAAAGTTCACCCTGACAGCAGTTACCACTTGGTGTGAATGTATTAGGGGCAAGGGACTGTGAAGTCTGTGTCTCAGAAATGACCCAGGACAGGGAACCTAAGCTCTCATCGTCTTCTCCCAGCCACAGCCTCAGGCCTTGAACCCTCTACTGTCTTAAATTGTTCTCCTGTTGGACTGTTTTCCCCATCTTCCTATCATTCATTCATTCATTCAACAAATACTTAAAGAGCATTTGCCCTGTGCCAGGTACCATGCAAAGCTTGGGGGATGCAGTGGAGACTCAATGTCCGCCCTGCCTTCAGGCAAGGGCAAGCATTCCCCTCTCCATTCTTTTGCACAAGCACATTAATGTGGCTGTGGTCCAGGATCTCTTTACAACATGTTTTTCTCTGCTGCCTGCCACCATCTCTAGCCAGGCTTCCCCCACCTCCCCTGCATGTCCTGCCTCTTTCACATACAGTTGTCATGCTGTGAAACTGTTAAAGGGCTTCTGCTAGCAAGCATCAAGGACACAGCCTTAACCTATCATGTCTTTAAATCAAATCAACATCAAGAACATCGTACTGAAGAGCCTTATGCCTTAGAATCACCCCCCTCGAGAAACTTTGCTGTTTGAAATCATATTAGGACCTGCAAAGCCAAAATAAACCAGCTTTAACCTAAGACAGATGGAATGCTGAGTGTGTTAAAGCAGCTCTGTCTTGGTCTAGGAGTCCATCAGTTTCCTTGTCACCACTTCTGTTAATCAGAACCATCTGTGCCTTCCTAGTAACACATATTAGCTCTGCTCAAGCATATCTGGAGGGAACCGTTCCCAAATGCAGGGCTCACTTGACTGGCAAGTTTAATAAATTGATGTTTGTTTTTCAGAACTCGGGTCTGTTATCTCATCAACAGTGCTTAATCTCAGTGTTTCCATGGACTGGAGTCCCTCAAGTCCTTCACGGTTGAAAGACCAAGATGAAATAACTAGACGTGCTACTAAGAGATTTTTTCGGGTGAGGGAAGGCGGACCCAGACAAAGAGATGAAAGGAGGTTAGTGCAGAGTCTCCATGCTAGACTTGAACATGATACAGTTCTATTTCCAGTAAATTTGACCAACAATCCTCTCAAGCTCCCATCTCCTATTGGATGAGAAGCTCTTGAAATCATATCTTAGACTACCTCATAACTTTCCAGTCACATACTGTCATGAAGATAGATTTATTTCATTATTTAAGACTCAACCCAGTTCTGTTTAAAACTTCAGCCTTGGCTAGAGATAGTGTCTGCAGTGGCTCACATCTGTGATACCAGTACTCTGGGAAGCCAAAGCAGGTGAATCACTTGAGGTCAGAAGTTCAAGACCAGCTTGGCCAACATGGTGAAACACTGTCTCTACTAAAAATACAAAAATTAGCTGGGCATGGTGGTGGGCACCTGTAATCCCAGCTACTCAGGAGACTGAGGCATGAGAATCGCTTAAACCCAGGAGGTGGAGGCTGCAGTGAGCTGAGATGGCACCATTGCACTCCAGCCTGGGTGACAAAGTGAGACTCCATTTCAAAAAAAAAAAAATCAGCCTTGTCTTTGAGTAAAAGCTATAAGAGTGTATAGTGGAGGAAGTGTATAGTGGAGAGTGTATAGTGGAGGAAGTATCTCTCATGAAGGGAGACATGGCATGTCCTTATCCCTCAGCTGACTCAAGATCATGGCTTCATGCTCTCCCTCCTACTTCCATGGTCAAGAATAAACTAAGGCCTGAATAGTTAAATTCAAGATCCTTGTTCTTTACCTGGCCTAAGTGCTTCTGGACTACATGCATTCTGTGAGAGGACGGGGAAAGGGAGAGATTTCATGCACATTTCATTTGTACATGTCTACTTTAAAGTGAACGCAGTTTCAAGAAAAACTCATGATTCACTGTAGATGTCAAAGAATTAACATTTTCTAGGTAAAAGTAATGCCACAAGCAATCATTTATGGGTATTTACCAATGTCTGTTAGGCAAACCTCTAACACATCAGATCCATTCTATTAGTAAATCTGTTTGATTCACCAAGGAAACTGTGTCCACATATGCTGAGTGTGCAACTGTTCATATCATTGTCTGCTTGTGACATTAAAAGCATAAAGCAAACCATGAGTTCAGCCTTACATATTATGTAAATAAGATTGGATTTATTCAGTGTGACTGAGGGTACTAAAGATAACATGGCATTTGTCACTGGAATCTGCAGGCAGGCAGCTCAGAATGTTCACTCACAAGTAAAGACACAACAATGAGACATGCACTAGTACCAATCCAAATCAGAAGTGTTCACTCGTGAGAAATATTTCCATAACAAAAGAAAGAAAAGAACAGTAAGAAAATTTGACTTCTGCCTAACAAGCAATCCAAAAGCCCTGCTCAAAAGATGTTTAATAGTGGAATCTTTTTTATTCTGGTGGATTATTCAATTCTGAGCTAAAAGTACACCTTGAATGATTCATTAACAGCTATGAAGGACATGAATCTAGATTGACATAGAGATGAGTAAGGCAGACAGAATACGAACAGATATAGAAACACATATGCACACACCAGGATGTTGGGAAACGGGCCTGGGAGAGGCTGGAAGACAGGGAAGATAGCACCAGACTGATTTCTTTTGAAGAATTATGGGGAAAAGGAAGCACTGTCGGAGTAAAAAGGAAAAAACCCTGCCACAGAGGCTACATTTGACTTTGGTTCTTGGTTCCCTTTACCCGCAGGTTGAGTCAGTGTGGAGCTTGCTAAAAACGTCAGGCTGCTGAGTGATCTCTTTCTTTAAGGTTTCTGTTGCCATGGGAACAGTCATCCTCTATTTTCTGAAAGGTGGTTAATAACTGGATTTGAGAGTAATCACATTCTGTCCCAAACTTGAATTCAGCTCACTTCTGTCTCTGATACTGCCACTGTGGGTGTTATTACTGAAAACTCAGAATATGTTGGGAACTAATATCCAGAAAAAGACACTAGGTCTATTCCAAGAATCGATTCAGATTCATTGGTGTGGGTCTGTGAGGTATGACCACAAAATCATGATGCATGTGTTTGAGTGTGAGTGCGTGCTTCAGCAACAAACCTGAATTTGCAGAAAGAAAAACACCCTGGCCGGGCGCGGTGGCTCAAGCCTATAATCCCAGCTCTTTGGGAGGCCGAGACGGGTGGATCACGAGGTCAGGAGATTGAGACCATCCTGACTAACGCGGTGAAACCCCATCTCTACTAAAAAAACACAAAAACTAGCCGGGCGAGATGGCGGGCACCTGTAGTCCCAGCTACTCGGGAAGCTGAGGCAGTAGAATGGGGTAAACCCGGGAGGCGGAGCTTGCAGTGAGCTGAGATCCGGCCACTGCACCCCAGCCTGGGCGACAGAGCGAGACTCCGTCTCAAAAAAAAAAAAAAAAAAAGCACCCTGTGTCTTGCAAAGTAAATGAGGGGTATGTGCTTAGTCCAACACTGCTATCATAATTGGAAACTTTTCTAGAACTCTTCTTTTTGATACTATCTTCAGAGTCCCTTTAAAAGTCCCTCTGGGAAACCCATTTCCTAACCTTGTAGAAATGTTTTATGCAGTGAATATATAATTTCATGCCAGTGCCAATGGCCACTGTGATGCCAGAGCAAGAAAGACTGAACTATTTTTATTTAAACTAGGAGCAGAAGCCACAAGCCATCCTTAAAAATTATATCTATGGCCAGGTACAGTGGCTCACACCTGTGATCCCAGCACTTTTGGGAGGCCAAGGTGGGCAGATCACAAGGTCAGGAGATCGAGACTATCCTGGCCAACACGGTGAAACCCAGTCTCTACTAAAACACAAAAAAATAACCAGGTGTGGTGGTGCACACCTGTAGTCCCACCTCCTCAGAAGGCTGAGGCAGGGGAATCACTTGAACTTGGGTCTCCAGAAGTTGCAGTGAGCCGAGATAGCACCACTATACTCCAGCCTGAGGACAGAGCAAGACTCCATCTCAAAAAAAAAAAAAAAAAAGAGGGGGGCGGAGCAAGATGGCCGAATAGGAACAGCTTCAGTCTCCATCTCCCAGCGGGAGCAACACAGAAGACCCGTGATTTCTGCATTTTCAACTGAGGTACTGGGGTCATCTCACTCGGGAGTGCCAGACAATCGGTGCTGGTCAGCTGCTGCAGCCCGACCAGCGAGAGCTGAAGCAGGGCGAGGCATCGCCTCACCTGGGAAGCGTGAGGGGGAAGGGAGTCCCTTTTCCTAGCCAGGGGAACTGAGACACACAACACCTGGAAAATCGGGTAACTCCCACCCCAATACTGCGCTGTAACACCGGCACACCGGAGATTATATCCCACACCTGGCCGGGAGGGTCCCACGCCCAGGGAGCCTCCCTCCTTGCTAACACAGCAGTCTGCCGCAATCTAACCACAAGGCAGCAGTGAGGCTGGGGGAGGGGCGCCCGCCATCGCTGAGGCTTAAGTAGGTAAATAAAGCCACTGGGAAGCTCGAACTGGGTGGAGCTCACAGCAGCTCAAGGAAACCTGCCTGTCTCTGTAGACTCCACCTCTGGGGACAGGGCTCAGCTAAAGCAGCAGAGGCCTGTCCAGACGCGAACGACTCTGTCTGACAGCTTTGAAGAGAGCAGTGGATCTCCCAACACGGAGGTTGAGATCTGAGAAGGGGCAGTCTACCTGCTCAAGTGGGTCCCTGACCCCTGAGTAGCCTAACTGGGAGACATCCCCCACTAGGGGCAGTCTGACACCCCACACCTCACAGGGTGGAGTACACCCCTGAGAGAAAGCTTCCAAAGCAAGAATCAGACAGGTGCACTCACTGTTCAGCAATATTGTATCTTCTGCAACCTCTGCTGCTGATACCCAGGCAAACAGGGTCTGGAGTGGACCTCAAGCAATCTCCAACAGACCTATAGCTGAGGGTCCTGACTGTCAGAAGGAAAACTATCAAACAGGAAGGACACCTATACCAAAACCCCATCAGTACGTCACCATCATCAAAGACCAGAGACAGATAAAACCACAAAGATGGGGAAGAGGCAGGGCAGAAAAGCTGGAAATTCAAAAAATAAGAGCGCATCTCCTCCTGCAAAGGAGCACAGCCCATCGCCAGCAACGGATCAAAGCTGGTCAGAGAATGATTTTGACGAGATGAGAGAAGAAGGCTTCAGTCCATCAAACCTCTCAGAGCTAAAGGAGGAATTACGTACCCAGCGCAAAGAAACTAAAAATCTTGAAAAAAGAGTGGAAGAATTGACAGCTAGACTAATTAATGCAGAGAAGGTCATAAACGAAATGACAGAGATGAAAACCATGACACGAGAAATACGTGACAAATGCACAAGCTTCAGTAACCGACACGATCAACTGGAAGAAAGAGTATCAGCGATGGAGGATCAAATGAATGAAATGAAGCGAGAAGAGAAACCAAAAGAAAAAAGAAGAAAAAGAAATGAACAAAGCCTGCAAGAAGTATGGGATTATGTAAAAAGACCAAATCTACGTCTGATTGGGGTGCCTGAAAGTGAGGGGGAAAATGGAACCAAATTGGAAAACACTCTACAGGATATCATCCAGGAGAACTTCCCCAACCTAGTAGGGCAGGCCAACATTCAAATTCAGGAAATACAGAGAACGCCACAAAGGTACTCCTCCAGAAGAGCAACTCCAAGACACATAATTGCCAGATTCACCAAAGTTGAAATGAAGGAAAAAATCTTAAGGGCAGCCAGAGAGAAAGGTCGGGTTACCCACAAAGGGAAGCCCATCAGACTGACAGCAGATCTCTCGGCAGAAACTCTACAAGCCAGAAGAGAGTGGGGGCCAATCTTCAACGTTCTTAAAGAAAAGAATTTTAAACCCAGAATTTCATATCCAGCCAAACTAAGTTTCATAAGTGAAGGAGAAATAAAATTCTTTACAGATAAGCAAATGCTTAGAGATTTTGTCACCACCAGGCCTGCCTTACAAGAGACCCTGAAGGAAGCCCTAAACATGGAAAGGAACAACCGGTACCAGCCATTGCAAAAACATGCCAAAATGTAAAGACCATCGAGCCTAGGAAGAAACTGCATCAACTAATGAGCAAAATAACCAGTTAATATCATAATGGCAGGATCAAGTTCACACATAACAATATTAACCTTCAATGTAAATGGACTAAATGCTCCAATGAAAAGACACAGACTGGCAAACTGGATAAAGAGTCAAGACCCATCAGTCTGCTGTCTTCAGGAGACCCATCTCACATGCAGAGACATACATAGGCTCAAAATAAAGGGGTGGAGGAAGATCTACCAAGCAAATGGAGAACAAAAAAAAGCAGGGGTTGCAATCCTAGTCTCTGATAAAACAGACTTTAAACCATCAAAGATCAAAAGAGACAAAGAAGGCCATTACATAATGGTAAAGGGATCAATTCAACAGGAAGAGCTAACTATCCTAAATATATATGCACCCAACACAGGAGCACCCAGATTCATAAAGCAAGCCCTTAGAGACTTACAAAGAGACTTAGACTCCCATACAATAATAATGGGAGACTTCAACACTCCACTGTCAACATTAGACAGATCAACGAGACAGAAAGTTAACAAGGTAATCCAGGAATTGAACCATCTCTGAACCAAGCGGACCTAATAGACATCTATAGAACTCTCCACCCCAAGTCAACAGAATATACATTCTTCTCAGCACCACATCACACTTATTCCAAAATTGACCACATAATTGGAAGTAAAGCACTCCTCAGCAAATGTAAAAGAACAGAAATTATAACAAACTGTCTCTCAGACCACAGGGCAATCAAACTAGAACTCAGGACTAAGAAACTCAATCAAAACTGCTCAACTACATGGAAACTGAACAACCTGCTCCTGAATGACTACTGGGTACATAACGAAATGAAAGCAGAAATAAAGATGTTCTTTGAAACCAATGAGAACAAAGATACAACATACCAGAATCTCTGGGACACATTTAAAGCAGTGTGTAGAGGGAAATTTCTAGCACTAAATGCCCACAAGAGAAAGCAGGAAAGATCTAAAATTGACACTCTAACATCACAATTAAAAGAACTAGAGAGGCAAGAGCAAACACATTCAAAAGCTAGCAGAAGGCAAGAAATAACTAAGATCAGAGCAGAACTGAAGGAGATAAAGACACAAAAAAACCTCCAAAAAATCAATGAATCCAGGAGTTGGTTTTTTGAAAAGTTCAACAAAATTGACAGACCGCTAGCAAGGCTAATAAAGAAGAAAAGAGAGAGGAATCAAATAGACGCAATCAAAAATGATAAAGGGGATATCACCACCGACCCCACAGAAATACAAACTACCATCAGAGAATACTATAAACACCTCTACGCAAATCAACTAGAAAATCTAGAAGAAATGGATAATTTCCTGGACACGTACACTCTTCCAAGACTAAACCAGGAAGAAGTTGAATCCCTGAATAGACCAATAGCAGCCTCTGAAATTGAGGCAACAATTAATAGCCTGCCCACCAAAAAAAGCCCAGGACCAGATGGATTTACAGCTGAATTCTACCAGAGGTACAAGGAGGAGCTGGTACCATTCCTTCTGAAACTATTCCAATCAATAGAAAAAGAGGGAATCCTCCCTAACTCATTTTATGAGGCCAACATCATCCTGATACCAAAGCCTGGCAGAGACACAACAAAAAAAGAGAATTTTAGACCAATCTCCCTGATGAACATCGATGCAAAAATCCTCAATAAAATACTGGCAAACCGGATTCAGCAGCACATCAAAAAGCTTATCCACCATGATCAAGTGGGCTTCATCCCTGGGATGCAAGGCTGGTTCAACATTCGCAAATCAATCAACGTAATCCAGCATATCAACAGAACCAAAGACAAGAACCACATGATTATCTCAATAGATGCAGAAAAGGCTTTTGACAAAATTCAACAGCCCTTCATGCTAAAAACGCTCAATAAATTCGGTATTGATGGAACGTACCTCAAAATAATAAGAGCTATTTATGACAAACCCACAGCTAATATCATACTGAATGGGCAAAAACTGGAAAAATTCCCTTTGAAAACTGGCACAAGACAGGGATGCCCTCTCTCACCACTCCTATTCAACATAGTGTTGGAAGTTCTGGCTAGGGCAATCAGGCAAGAGAAAGAAATCAAGGGTATTCAGTTAGGAAAAGAAGAAGTCAAATTGTCCCTGTTTGCAGATGACATGATTGTATATTTAGAAAACCCCATCGTCTCAGCCCAAAATCTTCTTAAGCTGATAAGCAACTTCAGCAAAGTCTCAGGATACAAAATTAATGTGCAAAAATCACAAGCATTCTTATACACCAGTAACAGACGAGCAGAGAGCCAAATCAGGAATGAACTTCCATTCACAATTGCTTCAAAGAGAATAAAATACCTAGGAATCCAACTTACAAGGGATGTAAAGGACCTCTTCAAGGAGAACTACAAACCACTGCTCAGTGAAATCAAAGAGGACACAAACAAATGGAAGAACATACCATGCTCTTGGATAGGAAGAATCAATATCGTGAAAATGGCTATACTGCCCAAGGTTATTTATAGATTCAATGCCATCCCCATCAAGCTACCAATGAGTTTCTTCACAGAATTGGAAAAAAACTGCTTTAAAGTTCATATGGAACCAAAAAAGAGCCCGCATTGCCAAGACAATCCTAAGTCAAAAGGACAAAGCCGGAGGCGTCACGCTACCTGACTTCAAACTATACTACAAGGCTACAGTAACCAAAACAGCATGGTACTGGTACCAAAACAGAGATATAGACCAATGAAACAGAACAGAGCCTTCAGAAATAATGCCACACATCTACAACCATCTGATCTTTGACAAACCTGACAAAAACAAGAAATGGGGAAAGGATTCCCTATTTAATAAATGGTGCTGGGAAAATTGGCTAGCCATAAGTAGAAAGCTGAAATTGGATCCTTTCCTTACTCCTTATACGAAGATTAATTCAAGATGGATTAGAGACTTAAATGTTAGACCTAATACCATAAAAACCCTAGAAGAAAATCTAGGTAGTACCATTCAGGACATAGGCACGGGCAAGGACTTCATGTCTAAAACACCAAAAGCAACGGCAGCAAAAGCCAAAATTGACAAATGGGATCTCATTAAACTAAAGAGCTTCTGCACAGCAAAAGAAACTACCATCAGAGTGAACAGGCAACCTACAGAATGGGAGAAAATTTTTGCAATCTACTCATCTGACAAAGGGCTCATTTCCAGAATCTACAAAGAACTCAAACAAATATACAAGAAAAAAAACAAACAACCCCATCAAAAAGTGGGCAAAGGATATGAACAGACATTTCTCAAAAGAAGACATTCATACAGCCAACAGACACATGAAAAAATGCTCATCATCACTGGCCATCAGAGAAATGCAAATCAAAACCACAATGAGATACCATCTCACACCAGTTAGAATGGCAATCATTAAAAAATCAGGAAACAACAGGTGTTGGAGAGGATGTGGAGAAATAGGAACACTTTTACACTGTTGGTGGGACTGTAAACTAGTTCAACCATTATGGAAAACAGTATGGCAATTCCTCAAGGATCTAGAACTAGATGTACCATATGACCCAGCCATCCCACTACTGGGTATATACCCAAAGGATTATAAATTATGCTACTACAAAGACACATGCACATGTATGTTTATTGCGGCACTATTCACAATAGCAAAGACTTGGAATCAACCCAAATGTCCATCAGTGACAGACTGGATTAAGAAAATGTGGCACATATACACCATGGAATACTATGCAGCCATAAAAAAGGATGAGTTTGCGTCCTTTGTAGGGACATGGATGCAGCTGGAAACCATCATTCTTAGCAAACTATCACAAGAAGAGAAAACCAAACACCGCATGTTCTCACTCATAGGTGGGAACTGAACAATGAGCTCACTTGGACTCGGGAAGGGGAACATCACACAGTGGGGCCTATCATGGGGAGGGGGGAGGGGGGAAGGATTGCATTGGGGAGTTATACCTGATATAAATGATGAATTGATGGGTGCTGACAAGTTGATGGGTGCAGCACACCAACATGGCACATGTATACATATGTAACAAACCTGCATGTTATGCACATGTACCCTAGAATTTAAAGTATAATAAAAAAAAAAAAGAAAAGAAAAGAAAAGAAAAATTACATTTACACAGACCTATTCTATTGGGATAGCTATTACTCAAAAACTAGAAAACAATGAGTGCTGGGGAGGATGTGGGAAAATTGGAAAACTTGTGCATTGTTGGTGACAACTTAAATGGTGCAGCCACTGTGGAAAAAGGTGTAGAGTTTCCTAAAAATCTAAACATGGAATCACCATATAATCCAGCAATTCCACTTCTAGATATATATTCAACAAATTGAAAGCAGAGACTTGAGCAAATATTTGTCCATCAAAGTTTATAGCAGCATTATTCACGATAGCTAAAATGTGGAAACAACCCAAATAACCATTGACAGATGAATGGATAAACAATATGTGTTATGTGTATACATTGTAATATTACTCTGCCTCAGAAAGGAATGGAATTCTAATAGGATTCTACAACATGGATAAACCTTGAAGACATTATGCTAAGCCAAACACATAAATTAAGCCCAAAACAAAAGGACAAATATTGTATGATTCCACTAATATGAGGTACCTGAAATAGTCAAATAATTCACTGAGAGAGAGAAAGGAGAATGGTGATTGCCAGATACTAGGGTGAGTAGGGAATGGAAGTTAATATTTAATTGGTATAGACCTTCAGCTTTGGAAGGTGAAAAGGTTCTGGGGATGGATAGCGATGTTGGCTGCACAACAATGTTAATGTACTTAACGTCAAGGGATTGTACACTTAAAAATGGTTAAAATGGTAAACTTTATGTTATGTATATTTTACCACAATAAAAAAATTTCTATAAAATCAAAGCCAGGAGAATCTTAGTTATCTTCAAACCCACCAATTCTCAGTCAATTTCTCACCTTCACAGCTGATATACACAGAAGTTCTCCAGGACCTACCCAAACATTTGAAAATAAGATAGTTTTCCTGGCACCCTAGGCCAGATCCCCGTTTGCACTAATAAAAGAGAAAAGCAACCTCACACTAATGAGACTCAGTCCTACGTGACATTGCCAGATTTAGCAAATAAAAACATACAAAATTTGAAACCCACTTAAATTTGAAATTTAGATAAGCAACAAATAAATTTTTAGTATACGTATGCCCTAAATGTTGCATGAGACATAGTTACACTAAAAATTTTTGTTGTTTAGCTGAAGTTCACATTTAAGTGAGCATATTGTATTTTATCCGACAACACTAATCCTAAATGAAATTGCTTCTGGCCAACAGCATCATCTCTTGCCTTTAAACACTGACTCAAAGTCTGCCACTGTCTGAGTCAGCTGCACTCAGGCGTAAACCACACTGTTATCAGAACTTCTAGTGCAGAGAGCAGAAAATAAAGCACAGACCTGGTCACGGCCATTTTCTCCCCTTCTGCAATAGTCAATATATGTCCAAAATCTGCCACTTCAGCCCTTGTCCTCAGCCTTAGGGTTAAGTCATATTCCATCCTACCCATTAGCTCAGCTCTCCATGAGGTCTGGAGCCTAGACCAGCCTGCTGGATTGTATCAGTCTTCCCTAATTTCTCATTAGATTGAGAAATATTACATTGAAAAGCTGTTTACCATATCATTTCAAGCTCTCTTATATAAATATGTCTATGATGGTTTCCAGTGACAGGAAGGCCATTTTAAAACTATCACTGCCAAGTTTTTCTGTAAATACACCCCCGTGTTATTAAACAATTAGTGCAATTGTCAAGTAAACGTCATGAAAAGGACATTACAGTCTTCATTTTATATCTAAAGAAATAGAACAGTCACTGGCTTTCTCAGTCAATAGTTCACTCTAAATCCACCACTTACTTCTCTCCACCTGCCTTTCCCACCCCCTGGGGTGCATTTTTTCTTAAAATCTGGTGCCATAATTGGGCAAGTGTGTGTTTCCTGCCTTGATACCACTTGTTTGTTTTCTTGGGCCTGATGATCCCTATTGTTACATCTGTAAAAAGGAAATATTCAAAAGCATACGAATGACACTAATATGGAATTGGTCATGAGAATGGTTTGTCCTTCACTGTGTCACTCCTGGGACAGCTCAAGGGACACACATAACCCTTTCTACAGAGCCTATTTCATTCTTAGTTCCTCAGAGCAGAAATATGCAACTCAATCCAACAAGTACCCATAGAGCTCCCATTGTGCAGAAGGCATCACTAACTGAAGCCAAAGAGCCAAATTATTAAGACATTGTCACTGCCCACTAGGCACTTATAAACTCAGGATGTTTGCCCTTAAGCTTCTGACCACATCTTTTACATTTTCCCCCACTGCTTTCTATTCTCCCACCTACTCCTTTAAATCCAGGCATTTTGCTGGGATCTAAGCTTGGTCTGCCTCCGTTTTCTCCTCCATTCTGTTCCATGGTTCAACATTTATGTTTATGTTGTGTCTGCCAAATTCTCTTACTCTGCCCTAGGCCCAGATTTTCCAAATTCCCTTTGGACATCTCTATCTGGATATCTTTGTTCCAAGCTCAACACACTTCAAACCCAACACATACTCTTCCTCCCCAAGTCTTGCTTCTGTACTCCTTATGTCAATGGTATCACTATATTCCAAACAGAGGAAACTGAAACTCTCCCTCCTCACCCCTCCAGACAAGCAATTATAATACCCAGCCATCTCCACTCCCGCAATGGCCCTCAGCTCTGCCTCTGCCCGCTCCCACTAACCATGCCTAGGCTTTTTTCCTTGTCCTCGCACCTGCGTGCCACAGTTGTTGTGGAACTGTCTCCCTAATCTCCAAACTTTCCCTTCTCAAATCCATCTTTCAGGCTGCTACCAGACTTATCCTACAATCACTAGTCAAATCACACTACCCTCCCACTCAAAAACCCTTAGTGTCTCCGCATTGCCTGGAGAAAAAATAAAACCTTATAATAATATTCAGGACTCTGCCATCTGGCCTCAATCTTATTTCTAACTCTTTCTCCTTCTTCATTGCCCCAAACTTCCTATATGTAAGCCACATAAAACCTTGCATTTCCTCCAAAATTGTTCATCCGGCTCTTCGATGAAGGTGTCTCCTTCTTATAGACCGCCCCTCTCTCCTGGAAAGAGCCCAGGAGAGCTTAAATCAACATATCTTAATTCAAATGCATTTATGTCATATTGGTCAAATTAACTTTACCTGAGTTTCCTTACCTTTAAGATGGGGACAATAATTACGTGTACCATGGAGTTTTTGTGGGGTTTAAGAGACAATACATTTAAACAAGCTTAGCATAGTGCCTAATGTGCACATTTTAGTTCTGGTCATTGTTATTTTTTCAATTTGCCTGTATTTATCAACTACTACTCATTCTTTAGGGCCCCAATAAAATGCCACCTCCCCACAGAAACTTCCTCAATTGCCTTAGTCAAAAACCATCATTAGCTCCTCCTTCCACCTCTCATCAATAAGTGTGTCACTCAAGATAGCACATTTTTCACTCTACTTTGCATTCTAATTCATTATTTATAGGTACATCCTCCCAACTCTTCCCTGACCCCTATCCCCACCCCACTCACAAGCTCATGAGTGGCAGCTTCCTGTTAGTGTAAGGCCTTTTGGGACTCCAGCTAAACGTTTTCAATTTAGTACCAGAGGATCAAAAGAAAGTCCTCGATTTTCAAACCTAAGCCCCTGCTGAAAACACTTCTCTCAATTGTACTTGAGGCTACAGAAAAACTTCATTTTCTGTTTTTACTCCAGTTGCTATAGTAAATGGCTAGTTCTCCCTCATTTTCCTGCTCTTGGAATTGGTCCTTAATTACACTAAGCTCTTACCTAACAATTGTTTTCAAAAAATATTCAACAATTTTTTTTTTTAATTCACTGGAAATCACAGCTTTCTCTTCAACTTTCGTTTAAAATCTATGAGAACCACTCCATGGTGACCAAAAAAAAAAAGATTTGAGAAGTTTTGGAATAATATCATTAAACAACAGATGACCAACTACAAATTATACATTTGGGTCTGTGAGCGCTCCCAAATTTATCATCAAGTACACCTCATTGAAGAAATAAAATTTTTCCAAAGAGGTTCATGGTCTAGAGGTAAAATATTTTCTATGTCAAAAACTGCAGATTTTGTTCATTTTTCATTAAGGTATAATGGTCTGCCAAATTAATAAAATTTGGATGGGCTTGCTCAAAATTTCACATTCCAATTAGAGAGTAGGCCAAAGTTCATGGAAATTTTACCCAAGCAAAAACTTATAGTTTCACATCCAGACCCTGCACTTCATGTTCTTGACATTGCAAAGGAAATCCTAAGGTATATGAGTACAAATTAAGCCTCACAGTTTTGCCTAGAGGCTTGTTTTCCTTCTCAAGCTTTTTCAAATTCAAAATAACCTTAATTTACAGGAAGTTGCAAATCATTCTGTTTATTCTACACATTTGGGGGATGTGTATACAAATATTTACTGGACATAAAAATTCAATGCCTTACTACAAACCATCTGACTTCAGAAAACTGAATACATACAGCAATAATTAACAACAGATGAAAATTTTACATTCTCAGAGTTTCACATCTTGAACTTGGGCATACCCTTCAGGGTAGGTACTCATTAGAGCAACAGGGCTTTTGAGAAGCATGTTTTCATTCTGTTTCTAGAGCACCACTCAGACACAGAGGAAAATATTATTCTCTGAAATGAAGTGTGGTTAAAAATAGAAAGCAAATTAATAGCCAACCTTTGAGATTTCATGAGTTGAACTTTAATCCCATCCAAGAAGGGGTTATTGTGAAATCTTTCTTTTTAGCTACAACAAATGAATAACTAAATGAAATTCACCAATAGAAGCACCACGGCATGGAAGTTATGAAGCTCTCCACACTTCCTAGGAAGAGAAGTTTGAGTTTGAGCTTTAACTTTATATGGTGGTGTTTCTCAGATTTCGTATTTTAAACCATCTAGGTAATCCATGTCTACCAATGATTCACAGAATCACAGAATTCTGGAATGCAACCATTTCATTTTACAGATGAAGAAAAGTAGCAATGTGCCCACAGTAAAATTTCTAATTATTTACAATGTTCGGATAGGAACTCAGACTACCTGACCTTCTACCCCAGTACTCCTTTTATTCCAAAACTAGGCATGCCACAGCCCTTCTGCCAAAATCACACAACTGTGGGTTGCAGGGCCCTGGAGGACAAGAAAATAAAGAAGCCAGAGTATGCACAGCAAGTTGCCCACACCCCTTTGCTGGGCAGGCCCTGAAATCACCAAGAAAGCAACCACATCCCTTCTACACCCACTCTGAGCATGTGCCCTCAACCCAAATACTCGTGACAGGTGTCTGGAGTGGGAATGGCCAGTATCCACCATTATGAACTCCAAAGTTGATGTGGGCAGCCACTAGAATTCCTTCTAGGGCCATGCTAGCTGAGAAAACCCCAGCTGCCGCCAGATGAAGGAAAGATAGTTGCTGCAGGCTGGAGCTACCAGCTTCTCCCTGGTCAAGATTTCAGCCTTCCTCGTGGAAACGAAGCCTCCTCTATTAGTCCACTAGGGCTGCCATAACAAAGTACCACATACTGAGTGACTTAAATAACAGATGTTTATTTTCTCATGATTCTGGAGGCTGAGAGTCCAAGATCAAAGAGATGATTTCTTCTGATGCCTCTGCCCTGGGCTTTTAGGTGGCCATCTTCTCTCTGTCTTCAAATGGTCTCCTCTGTACATCTCTGTGTTTTAATTTCCTCTTCTTAAAAGAACACAAGCAGTATTGGATTAAGGGCCGCCTGAATGACTTTATTTTAACTCAATTACCTCTTTAAAGACCCTGTCTCCAAATATAGTCACATTCACAGGGACCAGGAGTTACAGCTGCAATGTATGAATTCGGGGATAAAATAGTTCAGCCCCTTACACCTCCTGAACATATCCAAGAACGAACCAAAAAAAATCCACTGGTTTTCTTCCTTCCTACAGCTCTTGCTTCTACTAACTGCAGCAGATGCAGACTTATGCTGGTGCTGACCACCCAGCCAGGCCTTAAAATTACACCATCTGCCAGACTGACTTCCCCGGTTAGGGCGTACTCCTCTCTCTCTCTCGCTCTCTCTCTCTCACACACACACACACATGCGCACACATATACACACAAACATACACACACACAGTATTTTCTCCACTCTCTTGCGGGTCTATGTAGATCAGACTCTTCAATTCTGTTAATATAATCATAGACAATGTCCTAAATTCTGAAAGAACCACGAGAACTTCTAAAAAGCCCTATAGAGATCCACAGGGGAAGAAGCTCTACGAATCCCATTTAACCCACTGTGGTAGGCAGAATTTTGAAGATGTCCCCCCAAGATTCTCATCTCTGATTATTCAATGGAATATGAATCTAAATACTACTGTGAAGGAGTGTTGCAGACAGAATTAAGGTTACCAATGAGCTGACTTTAAAATGGGGAGATTAT